>NC_052352.1:7966670-7968733 GCF_009727055.1 Benincasa hispida | reverse complement strand
ACAATTAGTTACGAATTGCCCGTTTAAATCTTCGCTATCCACCTAATAATTCTTCAAAATTATCGGAATTTCCACTAAAATAGTTATTGTATGCAGCCTCAAACATTCCAATTGTGTCATCAACATCAACATCATCCTCATCAGCTTCGTCTCTTTCACTAGTAGACACATTTTCATTGTTTCTCTTAATCGGTAATGATTCACCATGAAAAACCCATGTCTGGTAACTTTGATCTATACCATTAAAAAATAGGTGTTCTCTTATTTTGTTCACATCTAAAGTCTTTGAATTAACACACTTCAAACATGGACAACTCATGACATTCGGTATATTTGAATGTTGTAGACCATTTTTAATAAACACCTCAACCCCTAAACCATACTCAGCTGACATTCTATTCATTTTCATCCATGACTTATCCATGATTATAAAGTATGCAACTTAATCTACAAAAAAAATAAAATAATAATAACAAAGGAAAATTTAAAAGCATAAAATTATGATTGCAAAATATGCAACACCAACAAATTTAGAACAACTAGACTTTTAAGATAAGCATCTTATAAATATTACCTTGTCCTTGTTATATGTTGTTATGAAGTCCTTTTTGTGTTGGGTGCACCTTCTCCACTTGTCAACCTTCTTAAAACACGTCCAATGCAATCTTTCTATCTTCCTTCCAAATCCCCATGAATCAAAATTTAGCCTTACACGTCAAACTTGAACCTAACAAATGAAAAACTTCACTCAACACCACACAACAACACAAAACCAATGCAGTCACTGGCTTATACTTAGAATTCAAAACTGGCAGTGAATTTTAAGCTAAAGCCAATCGAAGGTAAGGAGTCTAAACGGTAACATATGGAGATGACAAACATGAACCATTAACCACGTTACGTATAAATTATATTTACAAGAAAAATAAAGAAAACAAGACATGAGATCTCACAAAATGTTACAATAAAATTGCTCTAATCAGGATGATAGTATACTTTCTTGCTCTCATCTCTCCATTCCAGTGAAAAACAACGCTACAAAGGTGGCTGCAATTAAAAATGAAGAACAAAAGGATGTGAATGCAACAAAAGAAGAGCCTATGAACTATGAAAGAGATGTGTTTTACTTAAAAAGCATGAGATGGTACACAATAATCACACGACTTGGCATACAATTTTAAAAACTTTAACATGAAATCTCTTATGAATGTACGCTTCGGAGGCATACATCCCACAAAGATCTAAATGTGACTTTCTTATGAACCTTATAAAAAACCATCATGGGACAACCAATACATGTATTCTTACTTCTCATTGACCAAGTTGTTTATGAGAGAACACTAAATTGCTTTAATGAATATGGATGCACTGAATCTCTAATATCCCTCATGAAATGTGTCAAAATTAGAGTCAAAGGACATGAAATTTGCAGATTGACAATCAAAAATCATATTCCAAAAATTTGTGAATCTCTAATATGATACTCTTCCTACTTAAGAAAGATAAAACCAAATTAGATCTATGATTAGCAACTAAAAAAGAAAAAGCTATTTTATCTGTTTAACAATGGACATGGCAGTTGTTCCACTTAAAATGTATCGATTCTATTGATTAGGAACTAAAAAAGAAAAAAAAAATCCTCACAAACTTCACCTGATTCTATTGGTTTTCTTACCTCCCATAAAATGCAGCAAGTTTGGTTTACTCCTTTTTCGTCTTTCTTCAAGAACACAGACGCAAAAGTATCCGAAATTGAACATGGTGGAGAAATGCCCAATCAGCCTAGCAATTCCAATTCTCACAAGCCCACTAATCCCAAACTTTGGTTCTTCCTTTTAAAGAATCTATTTTTTAACATCAAATTTCTTAATAAATTTAAATGATGTCAATACCAGAAAAAAAGGTTTCACCAAAATAAAAGTTTTAAACCTATCTACATGTTTCTGTCAAATAGGAAGAACAAAAAGAAGCCTATTGCTTTAAGATCATAATCTCTTCACTTTTATTTAGACATTGTATTACTTACAAGAACTTTAATGGATACGGCCATGCTTCTTGGTGTC
>NC_052352.1:7849533-7961481 GCF_009727055.1 Benincasa hispida | reverse complement strand
AATCCCTATTCGGGGATCGGGTCCCGTGGGGAAAAATTCCCAGCCCATTAATTTTTCTTTTTAATTTAAAATCAATAATTTTTTGTATTTCTATTGAAATTATATACTTTTTAAGCAACAAGTTAGTATTATTACTGTTTTTATTATTAATTTAATATTAAAAATATTTAACCTATCTTTATTTTAAAATTTAATTAAAAAATTAAAGTTAATTATATTATGAAAATTTTTAAAATTTAAATAAAAAAATATAAACAGTAGTTATATATATAACAATATTAATGAAAATTAAAAAAAATAAAAAATAAAATAAAACAGTAGTTTATATATACTGTTTTTTAATTTTTTTTGCATTCTTTTTAATTTATTTTTCATAATATTATTTTATATATATATTCAGGGTGAGGTCGGGGTTAGAGATAGGCGGGGATATGCTCCCCGTCCCCACCCCATCCCCGGTTCGGAGACCCGATTTGACCCCGTTGCCGATCAAGTCAGGAATTTTCGCGAGGATTTTTACCAACCCTACTACCAGAATCCTCTGGGGTGAGAACTTAAAGACTACAACATATATTCTTCATAGGGTATATAGTAAAGCGGTAGCTAAGACCCCTTATGAGTTGTGGATAGGAAAGAAACCTAGTATTAGGCATTTTCGTATATGGGGTTGTCCAGTTGAGGCTAGACCTTACACTAGAAGAAATTCGGGCTTTAATATCGGTTGGAAAAAGTGAAATCGGATGTATAATGTCGGTTTAAAAAAAAAGAAACGGATCTTTAATGTCGGTTTTAAACCGACATTGAAGATTGGCTTTAATGTCGGTTTAAAACTGACATTAAAGGTGTAATGTTTTTTTTTCTTTTCTTATTTTATTACATAATATATCCCTAATATCGTGTCCTTCCGATTTCTTTACATGCCCAACCCTATCTCTGTGTCGCGCCGTTCACCATTTCTTCGCTCGCCAGATCTCCTTCACCTTTCTTCACTCGTCGTCGATCTCCTTCACCTTTCTTCGCTCGCCATCACTCGTTCTTCACCTTTCATCGCTCGCCGTCGATCTCCTTTCCGTGTCCGTCAATCTCCTTCCGTGTCCGTCGATCTATTCTCTTCCGTATCCGTGAGAGAAGTAAGAATACATCTATTTTATTCTCAACCTGCTGTTGACTTATTGGAAGTAAAGTGTGTACAAATAGCTTGGCTTTATTGGAAGCTATCAACTATTCACAATTGATCTAGGTTTTTTTTGTTCTGACCCCGACGTCGACTCCTCAAAATGGGGAATGGGACAGGGACGGGGAAATGGAGTACATCCCTGATCCGACCCCATCAAGTTGCCAACCCTATCTGGTAGAGAAGATTGACTAATTATACTTCTTATCATATCCTTAAGGAGCCATTTGACGTGTAGGTTTGGAATCAAAAGCCTGAGAATCAAATGTCTGGGATTTATTTTACGGAGTCTTGTTAGATGCCTCGTTTTAGGTAATTTGATTTTTTTTAAATAATAATTATAAGTTGTATAACCTCTAGTGTACATGAATCAATTTTTAAGATGATTTTGAACTAAACAATCTTTTTTTAAAAAAAAATTTAGGGTTATATTAGTCATTCTACATATTGTGTACCTCTAATTCAATTCTTTTATACTATTGATTTCTATTACAATTTCTTTATTCTAAAATTTATTTTTATTTTATAACTAAATATCATATTTTGAATTTGAGTGTATGTGAATTGTTTCTTTCCCTCCTAACAAATTTTGTTTTTCTTCCTAAAAAATTATTTTTTATAATTATCATAGTTTTAAAAAAGTTTTCTCTCATAACAAAAGGAAGCTATGTCTCTTTTTCACTAACAACCTTTGATTAAAAACAACAAATTTTGAAATCAAGTTTTGCCTTCATTAATTTATAGCTGTCGTATTGGACCTGTAAGATCTCCAACGTAATTTCCAATGAAACATCAGTCCATTCATTTTAGAAGTAAATTCATATAAAATTCTAATTTAATTTCTCCAATTAAGGTATCAACTAGAAATTTTAATATTCCATCTAACATAATCCTACACCTTTTTTTATTTGCCAAGTAGACTCATTAATCTTGATGTAAATTAAAGAAAAAAACCCTTAAAAAGGGAGAGTATACTCATCAGTTTCCATTTCAACCCCACAAAATTAATCATACTGATCAATTTTTTGTCCAAAGTCCAAAATTACATTGAAGAATTCAATTGAAAAAGCACCATTTTTTTGTCCAAAACACCAAGGTAGAGTATACTCAAGGCAGAGAAGAACATATTTTGAAGAATTAAATTGAAAAAGCACCAATTTTTTGTCCAAAGTCCAAAATTACATACTTGGTCAGAAAAATAGAGCAAAAGCAAAACAAAGTAGAGTAATTGAATAGATAGAAGCCACACATAAAAACCAGTTACCAGACCAAACAACAAGAGAGATTTGTACAAGATTTAAACAACAATGGAACTTCTAAACAATCACATTGCTTGAACTACCTCTGCCTTCAATACCAACTTTTTGTGTCTAAAGCCCAAAATTACATACTTGCTTTAACTGCTTTAACTGCTTCTGCCTTCACCCCGGAGCTTCATCTTCTCTAAAAATTTCATTCCTAATCCTACTTCGCCATTTAAGGCGTCTAATCCAGCTTAACAACGGCTTGAGTATCAAGTTACCCACCTCAAAAGCCACTCGCCACTGTAATGGAGTAGAAGATGCAGAGTTTGCAAGACAAGGCTTTCAAGTCGAGCAGAGTAAAGCGCGAATATGTCTTTGCCATTGACGAAGTCGTGCGATGATAAGGATACCATTCTCATCAGATCCGAAGAGGAAGAAGAAGAGGAAGAAATGAAATGAAGGGACGAAAGGAAGGATGAAGGGGAAGAAGAAGAACAAAGAGACAAATAAAAAGAAGGAGACGTGTGTGACAAATGAAAAGAAGGAGACGTGTGTGATTAGTAGAGGTATTCAAATAACCCGACCATCCGAATAGATCAGACTATACAACCCATATGAGAGTTGGATTGGATTAGTTTTGTTTTTGGGTTGGGTTAAACTTTTTATATTTTTGTTGGGTTGGATTGGATCGTGGGTTGGCTAAAAAAAATTTTGGTTAACCCAACCCAACCCGAATTTTATATATATAAATAAAATATACTATATATTTCTCTTTGTTTAAAATTTGATTACTTTGTATTGAATAGTTTGTAAATTTTATATATTTTTCTTTTAAAATTGTTATGATATTTGGCTTTATTTGAAATTTGCAATAAATATCTTAGATATTTGGTATTTAGCATTTTAATTTTATGAGATTTTAGTTATTAGTCATGTGTTGTATATAAATTTACATATTTTTTATTTTTTTTTAAAAAATTATAATCCGACAACCCAACGCAACCCGAATTTTAAGATTGGGTTGGGTAAAGAGACTTTACTTGGATTTTTTGGGTTGTCAATCCAACCAATTCGAATTTTTTGGTTGGTTCAAAAAATACCATAACTTAACCCAACCCAACCCATGTACACCCCTAATCATAGGTTAATAGATATGGGTTTTGTGCCAACATGCTTTTCTTTTTTATTCCAATGAATTAAACTACGATCTAAACGTGGGCTTGACTTTTGATTCCAAGACCAATTTATTCCAAGCCTGGGGCCAAACGATCCATAAGTGTTCTATTTTGTCTTTCTGTTACACCATTCATGCTAGGTTTGCCCAACACAATTTATTGGGGGATGATTTCACATTCTTCTAGGTATTTGGAAAAGGGCCCTAGACGTTGTTCACTGATCCATCATATCTGCCTAGTTTTCACCACCACGATCAGATTTGACAGTTTTAATTTTCTTTCCAAGTTAAAGTTCAGCTTTAACTTTCAAAACTTAAAAATGTGACGTCTTAGGAATTAAATATAGCTACACATATCTTGAATAGTCGTCTATAAACATAATAAAATATTGTGGTACATTCCAAGAAGCATAGGGAATGGACAACAAATATTTGTATGTATTAGTTCTAAATGTCTGAGCATCTGTTGTCACATAATTTTTTTATGTTTATCCATTTTCCCTTAATACATTTCACACAACTATCAAAGTTACTTAAATCAAGGAAATCAAGAATTTCATCTGACAAAAGTCTCTAAATTCTCTATTTAGAGATGTGATCTAAACACTTGTGCCATAACTATTAGCAGAATTCTCATTTAATTACATTTTGTACCACATAAATTAGATAATAAGATCTTGTTAAATGAAACAAAAGAATCAAGCATAGATTATCAATTAAAAAACCGAAACCAATAAGCTTAGAATCTTGAAAAAAACTAACTTTATTATTTTTAAAAGAACAAGAAAAAACAAATTTTTCCAAATTGGAAATAGAAACTATATTCCATCTAAATGACGGTACGACAAAATTCTAATTCAGTGTGTGGCCCAGCCCATAAGGGCCATGCGGACTTGACCAAAGAACAACCAATTTTAAACGTAATCTAAAATTCCAAACAGCTTCAACAAGAACTGCTTTGTCATCGTCCACGTAGATGAATCTTTCCACATCACTTGGCGGCCAACTCTACAGCCAACCCTACATTAATATACTTATGTGAGTAGAAGCACCAAAACCTACTCACCTAGTATCTGTAGGTACAAAAGCTAAATTTAACTTCAGAACAATCCAAAGTCAGAAGTTTACCCTTCTTTACACGTTACTTGGCATACTTCGGACAATCTTTCTTGAAGTGACATTTCTTTTTGCAGAAAATCAAGGACTTTCAGTAAACTATTTCTTTCTCTTATTCTATTGAGGTGTCCCTTCTACAACACCCATGGATTTCCTTTTCTTCTTATCACAAGAGTGAGTTGCCAAATGAGCACTTTATGTCCTTTCTCTCTTAATCCTATCTTCTTCTTATACACATTGTGAAATAAGCTTTTTAATACGCCATTTATTCTTTAGGTGTTATAGCTTATTTTAAACTGAGTAAATTGTGCAGCAAGAGAGAGAATTACTAGATGTACGAGTAAGTTTTCATTTATATCGATATCAAGTATCTTTAATTTTCCTGCGAGATTAAACATTTCCATAATGGACTTCCTTATGTTTTCATTGTCTTTATACCTCATAGAAGTTAAAGAAGTCAAAAGACTACTTGCTTTTCCCTTTTCATTTTTTAGGAAAATATTTCTCGGTTTGAGCAAGAAATTTATTGGTATTTTTACTTTCCGTGATAGAGCTCCAAAAAGACTCTAGAATGGAGTGTCTAATGATAAAAAGACACATGCGATTTGACCGTTCCACTTCTCAATATTAACCGTATTCGATTGTTCTTCAGTTGAGGTAGGTTTATCGGTCCTTAATGCAAGATCCAGATCTATACACCCGAGAAGTATTTCTAGGCTTTCCTTTCAAATCTTGAAGTTCGATCCATTCAAGTTAGGGATTGAACTCAGATTTCAAGATATCTAAGTAAGATCAACTGAAACAATAAACAACGAAACATATACTCACTATTAAAAAATGACTAAATAATTTGCATATGTGGTAGACCCCTTTTACAAGATACCTAACACAACGTTGATGTCTAGCCTTTGGGCAAAGACACCAACTATAAATGGTACCCTCAATGTAGTATCAAAATATTGACAATAAACTCTGTAAAAAAATATTCTTTCTTTGGAGTAACTATTTTTCACATGAACAATCCTTATAATTCTCACATACTCATTACCACATGCATATCCATAATTTAACCAAACAATTATTTTCTTTTGGGCCGATAATTATCCAAACAAATTCATGAATATGCACATCTTATATTTAATAATTGAATTAATTTAGAAAACGGAGACTATTTTGGTAACATATTCCAAAATATAAAACACAATAATATAATAATATCATTATACGAAAATAATAGAAGAAGAACACTAGATAATCTTTACCAAAATTTACGCAATAATTGGATTCACATAATACAATTAAATGTGAATATCACCAAATATTATCAATCAAATTTAAATTTAAATTCACCAAAATATGAATCAAATTTAAATTTAAATTTACCATATTATCAATCAAATTTATATTCAAATTCACCAAAATATCAATCAAATTTAAATTTAATCCACAACATGATCAATTAATTTTGAATCCACAACATGATTAATCAAATTTAAACTTAAATTCAAAGACAATTAATTAAATTTAACTTAAATCTACAAATGATTAATGAAATTTAGACCAAAACCCACAAATTATTAACCAAACCTAAACTTAAATGTACAAAAATGATCAATTAAAAAATCTAGTTTTTTTTATCCACAAAAATATCAATTAGAAACTAGATTTTAAATTCACTAAATTATCAATTAAGAATTGTAATGTAAAATCAAGAATCGCCGGCCAGAACTTCACAAAATCATGAATAAAAAGACAAGAAACGTCGGCTAAATACCACATCTATGACCCGCGAGACATCTGACAGCAATAAACTTAACCCTATGTCTGACGAGAGTTGTGACTGCACTGGTGATGCACTTGCACAATTTGTACATATTGCATGACACAACAATTGCACAATTGAATTCATATATATTTTATAATTTATTATTATTATTTTATAGTTTTTTTAATTCTTTAATCAACTTTAAAAGAAACCAAAATTGAATCAAATCCCAATGGATTTGGGATGTGTTCAATTTTCATGTAAAATCATTAGGTCTCATTAGGTCTTTTAATTCTTTAATCAACTTTAAATGATAATTTATATTTGAAAAACAGAAGCAAAATCAAGAGAAACAATAAAACAAGAACATAGCCCTATATCATATGTGACACAATATTTCCACCTAAAAGACAATGACCCAGATCATAAAATGTGAAATCAGAAACATAGAAAGCAAATAGTAGGGCTGAAGTATAAAAATAAGCTCAAGCATACAAATCAAGACTTTAACGGCTATTTACACTTTCTTTACAATTTGTTATGTAACTACTTGTATCAGCTTAAAGTATAAATATACATCATTTACATTTAGTAGATAGATCTTTTTACAAACTTACAAGGAAGCTATAAGATCTATAAAAGAAAAGTGACTTAGCTCTTGAATAATAGAAGTTCTTCTCCTTCCCGTGGATGTAAGCACTCCATTGTCGAACCACCAATCTCACACAAACGATCAAACAAGAAGAGGATTAGAGAGAAAGCTTAGTGGTGTCACTTCCATCAGGGAGTGATAGTGGTGATTACCACGTATTACACATTAGCTGGAAGATCGTGGGACTTTTCAGCTGAAGACATTTTCATCATTTGGACTTTTCTTGGTCAAACAATTAAGTGAGCAAGTCCAACAATCGCAAAGGAAAAAAATAACCGTTCTTGGCCGACAGTGTCTCGAAACTAAGCCTTAATAACCTTGCCATCAAGATTCAAACTGCGGCTGGCAAACTCAACCCCAATATATTTGAGGCTAAATTCGTTTTTGGTAAAGCGGCAAAGAAAATTGGACTTGCCAACACCAGAATCCCTTATCAAAACGACTTTGAAGAGATAGTCATAGTCATCTTCAGATCTTAGGCCGACATTTATTTTCATGGAATTTTGCTCAATGAATTGCGACAGAGAAAACATAGAAGTCAGTTTGTCAGGAAAAGATAACTAGTTTTCAAGTAGAACACGCCAAAAAAATATCAAACTTGATGAAGAGAACAACAGACTTTGTAAAGCTAGACAAGAGGAAGTGTGTTCTTGATTCATTTACATGTTAATCACCCATCCAATTTCGATTAAAGTCACTGAAAGCAAAATGATGAAAATATACATGAACAAAAAATAAAAAGATACAATCTACCAAGAAAATCTAAAAGAAATGGCAACATTATATTCACAAAAGAAGAAGAGCTTACCTTCACCAGCAGAAACAAGAGAAATTACAACTAGAAGAAAGTATTAGAAATTAATAAGTTAAATATATTATGGATAACACATTCCTAGATACATTTCTAATTTCAAGATACATGCATTACTAGATACATGTAATTGTTCAAGTACATGAATTATATGTATACATGTACTTCATTTATTTTGTGTCTTTTAGAAAGTGCCTCTTGAGTACTATATAAAGAGTTCATTTCCCTCATTTGGATGCAAGAGAGAATCAAAATCAATAGAAGCAAATTGAAGTTTGAAAAGAAACTGAGTTTCAAGAGAACAATATTCTTCTCTTGTGCTTTTTTGAGTTTTATAAGAGAACAAGTTTCTTCTCTTAAAAGTTTGTGAGATTTAGAGTGAATTTAGAGTAGGTTCGTCAACGCTTTCAACAAAGTGGTATTAGAGCAAAAGGATTGGAAGATGTCATCTAACATGTTGCAGCCTCAACTTCCTTGCTTTGAGGGAAAAAACTATAGACGGTGGAGTCAACAAATGAAGGTTCTTTATGGATTTCAAGATCTTTGGGATATTGTTGACAGAGGATATTCGGAGCCAGAAAGTGAGGATGGTCTTTCACCACAACAACTCAATGAATTGAGAGATACTAGAAAAAAAAAAGATAAGAAGGCATTATTTTTCATCTATCAAGCTGTGGATGAAAATATTTTTGAAAGAATATCAGGAGCCTCTACTGTTAAAGCATGGAATGCATTGCAGAATTTGTACGAAGGAGAAGAAGAGGTACAATTGGTTCAATTGCAAACACTTCGAGCTAAATTTGATACTAATCGAATGAAAGATGCTGAAACTATTGAAGATTTTTTCAACCTGTTCTCTTAATTTTTAATCAATTGAGATCAAATGGAGAAACAATCGAAGATTAAAAGGTGGTTGAAAAGATCCTTAAAAGCATGACTAGAAGATATGAGCATATTGTTGTAGCAATTGAAGAATCCAAAGATTTGTCAACTCTCTCCATCAATAGCTTAATGGGATCTCTTCAATCTCATGAGCTCAGATTGAAGTTGTTTGATTCTACTCCTTCAAAAGAAGCTTTTCATATGCAATCCTCCTCTAGAGGGCGATCTGGTGGAAGAAGAGGTGGACGTGGCGGTAGAGGCAATGGATGATCCAATGTCGTAACAAATTCAGAGTCAGAGAGCAAAGACAATCAATCTTCTTTAAATAGAGGAAAGGGAAGAAGTTCAAATAGAGGAAGAGGCAGAAGTGGTGGTCGTGGAGATTTTTCTCACATACAATGTTTCAATTGTAGACGTTATGAACATTTTCAAGCAGACTGTTGGTCTAAGAAGGCTAATTCTAATCAAGCAAAAAACTACTCTAATGCATGAGCAACAGGATAATGATCAAGGTTTTCTCTTCCTCACATTCAACGTCCAAGAAACAAGCACTGAGGAAATATGGTATCTTGATAGTGGTTGCAGTAACCACATGATAGGAAAAAAGGATATTTTTATATCTTTAGATGAATTTCATCAAAATGTAGTGAAGACTAGTGACAACAAGAAGCTTGAGATCAAAGGAAAAGGTGATATTCTTGTTAAGACAAAAAAAGGAGCAAAAAGAATTACTGATGTGTATTATGTTTCAGGTCTCAAACACAATCTTTTAAGTGTTGGGCAACTTCTCCTAAGAGGACATGATGTTATCTTTAAAGATAACATATATGAGATTAGAACCAAGAATGGAGGTCTCATAACGAAGGTACGCATGACTCACAACAAAATGTTTCCAATTAAAATATGCTATGAGAAGCTTGTTTGTTATGAGACTTTAGTAAACGACTCTTCATGGTTGTGGCATTGTCGATTCGGACACCTGAGTATTGACACTTTGTCTCAGATGTGTTAAAAACATATGGTGAAAGGAATGCCAAATATTAAAAAGGAAGATCAACTTTGTGAAGTATGTATTTTTGGAAAGCATCATCGAAATTCATTTCCGACTGGAGGTTCTTGGAGAGCATCAAAATTTGTCAAGCTTGTCCATACAAACTTATGTAGACCCATGAGAACCACTACACATGGAGGTAACCATTATTTTCTCATATTTATTGATGACTACGGTCAGAAAACGTGGATTTATCTACTAAAAGAAAAGAGCTATACTTTCGAATGTTTCAAGACATTCAAAGCAATGGTGGAAAATGAAAGTAACTTGAAATTGAAAGCATTGCGTTCAGATCGTGGAGGAGAATATATAGTCTTTGCAGATTTCTTGAAGGAAAATGGAATCAAGCATCAGAAGACTGTTCGAAGAACTCCTCAACAAAACGGAGTTGCAGAGAGGAAAACAGAATAATAATGGAACTTGCAAGAAGTATGTTGAAGGCCAAGAAGCATCCAGATCAATTTTGGGGAGATGCAGTAACTAGTGCTATTTATCTCCTAAATTGAGCTTCAACTAAAAGTGTGCAAGGTAATCCTCAAGAAGTATGGAGCGGATTGAAACCAACTGTTAGTCACCTAAGAGTGTTTGGGTGTATTGCTTACTCTCCTATTTCAGATGAGAAAAGAGGTAAACTAGATGATAAATCAGAAAAATGCATTTTTGTTGGGTATAGTGAGAACTCTAAGGCTTATAGATTATACAACCCTATAAGTAAGAAAGTTATTATTAGTCGAGATGTCAAGTTTGATGAAGCAAAATTCTGGCAATGGGATGTACCAAATAAAGTCCAACATCCATTACTTGTTGACATGAATGGTAAAGAAAATGCTCGAGACTTGGAGCTTGAAGAGACTCAACCACTGACTTCAACTTTTTCATCACACTCCACAAGTGGTGAAGAAACTACTCCAAGGAAGACAAGAAATATTCAAGAGATCTATAATACTTCAAGAAAAATACAAGATGATGAACATGTTGATTTTGCTTTATTTGCAGATGTTGATCCTATATACTTTGAAAAAGCAATTCAAGATGAGAAATAGAAAGATGCAATGGATCAAGAGATTGATGCAATTAGAAGAAACGAGACATGGGAGTTAGTCAAATTACTAGAGAATAGAAAAGCTCTTGGATTCAAATGGATCTATAGGACAAAACTGAAGCAAAAAGGAGAAGTGCAAAAATTCAAGGCCAGATTCGTAGCAAAAGGTTATAAACAAAAGTTTGGTGTGCATTATGAAGAAGTTTTTAAACCAATAACTCACTTGGAGACTGTTCGTTTGATGTTAGCCCTTGCAACACGAAATAACTGGAAAGTTCATCAAATGGATGTCAAGTCAGCATTTCTAAATGGGTATTTAGAGGACGGAATTTATGTTAAGCAGACCCCTGGTTATGCAAAATTTGGAGAATAAAATAAGGTGTATCGATTGAAGAAAGCATTGTATGGACTAAAGCAAGCACCAAAAGCCTGGTATAAATGTATCGATGATATTTTCTTGAAGGATGGTTTCAGAAGATGTCCATATGAACATGCTCTCTACACCAAAGAAGACGAAAATGGTAATTTCTTGATGATTTGTCTATATGTTGATGATTTAATATTTACAGAAAATTCAAACATGATGATAGACGAGTTCAAAGACAACATGAAGAAAGAATTTGAGATGACTGATATGGGTTTACTTCATTACTTTCTTAGTATTGAAGTTAAACAAGGTGATAATGAGATTGCAATTTTCCAAAAGAAGTATGCAAAAGATTTGTTGATAAAGTTCAAAATGGAGAATGCTTATCCTGCTAGTACTCCTATGGAACTGGGTTTAAAGTTAAGCAAGCATGATGATAGTGAAGCTTTTGATGCCACCATCGATAGAAGTGTTGGAAGTTTAATGTATTTAACTACAACTAGACCTAATCTTATGTTCTCAATAAGTTTATTGAGTAGATTTATGGCATCACCAAAGAGAAGTCATTAGGAAGCTGGAAAGAAAGTTCTTAGATATATTCTTGGAACTATTGATCATGGAATCCACTATAAAAGGAATGTGGATAACGTTCTTGTTTGCTAAAGTGATAGTGATAGTGATTGGGGAGGAAATATTGATAATTTCAAAAGTACTTCTGGGTATGTATTTAATATTGGTTCGGAGCAGTTTCGTGGGCATCAAAGAAGCAAGATGTTGTAGCATTGTCAACAATGGAAGCTGAATACATTTCTTTGTCTGCAGCTAGTTGTCTAGCACTTTGGCTTAGAAAGGTACTACATGAATTGAAATGTCCTCAAGAGAAAGGGACTGTCATGTTCTGTGAGAATAAATCATCTATTTCACTTTCGAAGAATCCAGTTTTTCATGGAAGAAGGAAACACATACAGATCAAGTATCATTTCATCAGAGAATTGATCAAATATGGAGAAGTATATATTAAGTATTGCAAGACACAAGATCAAGTTGCAGTCATATTCACAAAAGCATTAAAGACAGACTTATTCTTGAAAATGAAAGAGAAGCTCGGAGTCAGGGAAGTCTAGCTTAAGGGGGCATGTTAGAAATTAATAAGCTAGATACATTATGGATGACACATTCCTATATATATTTCTAATTTCAAGTTACATGCATTTCTAGATACATGTAATTGTTCAAGTACATGAATGGTATGTATACATGTACTTTATTTATTTTGTGTCTTTTAGGAAGTGTCTCTTGAGTACTATATAAAGAGTTCATTTTTCTCATTTGTATACAAGAGAAAAGAATCAAAATCAATAGAAGCAAATTTAAGTATGAGAAGAAACTGAGTTTCAAGAGAACAATATTCTTCTCTTGTACGTTCTTGAGTTTTGTAAGAGAACAAGTTTCTTCTCTTAAAAGTTTGTGAGATTTAGAGTGAATTTAGAGTAGACTCATCAACGCTTTCAACAAAAAGAACAACAGAATCATGGCTATAGAAAGGTTATGAAAGGTTATTTAACTCACATAGAATAATACATGAAAAGACCGCACCTTACTCTCATGAAATGAATGGAAAAGATGAAAGAAAAAATAGAACTTCAGCTGAGCTAGTAGTTACTATTTTACTTAGTAAAGAAGCCACGTTTTATTGGTGGGGTTGAAATCATCCTTACCGTGTGTTATGTCCTAAGTCTAAAAACACAATTTTACCTTACAAAATTCTTAAGAATAAGAAACCAAACTTGTCTTATTTTTTAATATGGGGTTGTCTAGCCTTTGTAAGGATTCCAGACTCGAAAAGGATAAAGCTAGCCAGTAGAGCCTATGAATGCATCTTTATAGGTTATGCCTTAAATTGTAAAGCCTATAGGTTCTATGATCTAGTAAACTAAGTGATCATTGAGTCAAATGGTGCCGACTTCTTTGAGGATAGATTTCCTTTTAAATTAAAGAATAGTGAGGGCTTGGGATCCAGTGGTCTAACCCCAGTTAGAAATCCTACCTCTACAGAGGAAACCGACCCATAACCTAGAAGAAGCAAAAGAACTAGAACCGCCAAGGATTTCGGGGATGGCTGACCTATAATGTAGAAGAAGATCCAAAAGATCTAAAAGCTGCCTTGTTCTCAGTAGATGCCAACCTATGACAAGACGCCATAAATGATGAGATGGACTCAGTTGAGTCAAATAGGACTTGACACTTAGTAGATCTGCCCCCAGGTTACAAGCGAATAAGGTGCAAATGGATCTTAAGGAAGAAACATAGACCTGATGGAACTGTTGATAAGTTTAAAGATAGGTTAGTGGCAAAAGGCTTTAGACAAAGAGAAAACGTAGATTTCTTTGACACCTTCTCTTCTGTCACTAGAATTACCTCAATCTATATCCTCTCTTCTCTCGCTACCCTTTATAACCTCGTAGTATATCAAATGAATGTAAAGACTGTCTTCCTAAATGGTAAACTTGAAAAAGTGATTTACATGGAACAACCTGAGGGTTTTGTAGTCCATGGTAAAAAAAATAAAAAATAAAAATAAGGTGTCTAAATTAGACAAATCTCTTTATGGACTAAAACAAGCTCCTAAGCAATGACATGAAAAATTTGATGATCTTATCCTATCTAAAGGTTTCAAGATTAATGAAAGTGAAAAATGCATCTACTATAAGTTTGAAAATAATCTTTGCACTATCCTATATCTATATGTAGATGATTTGTTGATCTTTGGGTCAAACTTCCACGTCATAAATGATGTGAGATCAATATTGAGTGCAAACTTCGACATGAAAGACTTAGAAGAAGCTAGTGTAATCTTAGGTATAAAAGTAAATAGGTGTGAAAAGGGAATTTCTTTGGATCAATCTCACTATGTAGAAAAGATTCTAAAGAAATATAATTACTTGAATGTAAACTAGTCTGTACTTCTTATGACCTTAGTGTTAAGTTGTTCAAGAACATTGGTGACAGTGTTAATCAATTTGAGTATGCGAGCATCATAGGCAGTCTTAGATACGCTGCTGATTGCCCTAGGCCTAACATAGCTTATGTTGTAGAATTACTTTGCAGGTTTATAAGTATACCTAGTAAAGAGCATTGAAATGCTATAGAAAGAGTTATGAGGTATTTGAAGAAAACCCAAAACCTAGGATTACATTATCAGAAGTTTCTCGTTGTCTTGGAAGAGTTCAACAATGCTATTGAAAATCTCATTCGGATGATTTAAAGGCTACAAATAGCTATATCTTTAATATAGCAGGTGGAGCTGTCTCCTGGAAGTCCAAGAAATAGAAAATTTTAGCCCAATTTACGATGGAGTCAGAAATGATACCCCTAGCGACAGCTAGTGAAGAAACAGGCTGGCTTAAAAGTCTGTAATCAGAGATTCCCTTATGGGAAAAGCCGGTTCTAGCCATATTGATCCATTGTGATAGTACTGCAACAATTGCAAAAGTTCAGAACCGTTCCTACAATGAAAAGAGACGACAAATACATCGTAAGCACAGAGAGTTTCTCACTACTGGTGCATTTAGAGTGGATCATATATGGTTTGATGAAAATTTGGTAGATCCTTTGACAAAAGGACTGGCCAAAGAGAATGATTTCAGAACCTCAGAAAGAATGGGACTCATGCCTATAGGAAAATGAATCACTTTGAGGAAAACCCTTCAAATAGACTGGAGAACCCAAGAAACAGGTTCAACGGGTAATAACTGATCACAAGTGATATATAATGAATCATGCTAAATCAAACACAGAGTTTCATTCCTATGATTTAGAGTCTAAGCATGATATCCTGATGCGTAAGAAAGGTTGAACTCAGTTCTTAATGAGATCTATACTTGATGACAAGTGGGGTACCTAGCTACAGAAGTACTCTTGATAGATTCATCTATGTGAATGTGGAAGTGGGGGTCGCTTCCTATGGAGTTTTTTAGGAAAACTATCTAGAGCGTTCACTAAATTGGAACACACGTGCTATGCCTTAAAGCACGGACTTTCGAACTACACCTTAATAACACTCTGTGTGAGATGCTGTTAGAGATAGAGTTCAAAACCAAGGGTTATTCTAGTATATTCTTAATCATTTACACTATCTAAAGGTTCAAGTCGTAAGATACCTTTACTTATGCACAATGTTGTATAAACTAAAACTGCTCGATGAAAAACTTTTTTCTCTCTTATGTTTAAATTTTCAAGTGGGGGATTATTGGGTAAAATTTTATTTTTCAAAATAAGAGAGAACCAACCTTTGGTTGGAGAATTCCACATTGGAGAATTTTGAAAAGGAAGTCTCCCTTTTGTACTCCAACCTTGGGCTATGGATTTAGGCCCCAAGGGGTACCCATGTTTTAGAGGAAGTGAGGAGATAGACCAATTGATTTTGATCGGTAATGGTGCATTTCCAATTGATTTTTCTTTTTGGACCGTATTATCCTAGGGACGACGTGGTAGAATTCCTAACCTTCTTGCACACTTGGGCAGAGTCACAAAACGTCTTAAAAAGAACGAGCTTTACGACTCAGCCTATAACGAGCTTTTGTTTTGCACGTTATATTCCTTGCCCGATTGCAATTTCCTGATTGCTTACTACTATTCTGTTTGTTGTTTGAGAGTCCTGCTGTTAACAACAAAACATGATGGAATGCACGACCGGAGTTGGAACACATGACAGATCTGATGGAATGCACGACAAGAGTTAGAACA
The DNA here is from genome assembly GCF_009727055.1 of Benincasa hispida. Taxonomy (NCBI): domain Eukaryota; kingdom Viridiplantae; phylum Streptophyta; class Magnoliopsida; order Cucurbitales; family Cucurbitaceae; genus Benincasa; species Benincasa hispida. The sequence continues at coordinate 7,945,457 of NC_052352.1, read as the reverse complement.
CATGCCAGATATGGACGGAGTACATGAAAGAATGCACGATGCTGAAGCGATAAAATCTCCACGACCCATGAGGGACGAACAGCCTTTAGAGGAAGGAATAATTAGGGTTTGAAGAAAGGGAAGGTGAAGGAGAAGGAGGAGGAAAGGAAAAGTGGAAGAGAAATTATTAAACAAAAAAAGACTTTGAAGTTGTTTTTTTTTTTTAATTTTTCATTTTCTAATTGATAAGTGGGGAAGGAGGGAAACAAAATTTGAGACGGAAATCAAAATGGGGGAGGGGGGAAAACAAAAATAAATGAAGATTAAAAAATTATTTGGGATTCAAAAGAGAGGGTTGCCTATAATGACGGTTTTAAACCGACATTAAAAATATATATTTTTTTTTTTTTAAAAAAATCGATATTGTACATTATTTTTAATTTTTTAACTAACACCAAAGCTCAAATTTCTTTAGGAGTTATTTTGGTATATTAGGGACCATAGGCCTAAGGTCTTTTTATATATTAGTTCAATTAGGATTTCCATTCTATGTATTAAGTTCATAGTCAATTATGAATCTACGATCTTAATTAATTAGATCACATAATAGAAAGCATGTTGAATGGATGAGTCACAGTCAACTTGTTTCCAATCCATTAAAGGAAAAGTATAATTAGTTGGATGAAAAAACGTGGTAGAAGTAATGCTCAGTTGTTTGCTAAAAAAAGTAATGCTTAGTTGTTTGCTAAAACAAGTAATGCTTTGTTGATTTTACCGTGGATTATTACTTGACTTCATTATTGTGCTATTTGCTAGAACATATTAATTTGTAATGCATACTAGGTAATGTGTGTCTCAACATTGCCAAGTTTAATTTTTCTTTTTAAAATTTTTGGAAACACGTTAATGAGTTTTAATTTTTTTTTTTTTTTTTTTTGTTCATTGTCCCTTTAACTTAGGTTATTTGTTTCGTTGTTGTGATTTTATTTTTTTAGTTAGCTTTAAATTTTTAGATATGATTTAATTTTTATTTATTTTCATATCTCTTCCTTTATTTACGACTTAGTTTAAATTATTTGATTAGATTTTTTCGTTTTGAATTTTTTCATTAGATTCTATATTTAAATATTGTGTAATTTCCTTGATTGCAAGAAGGGTGCATTCGTCCACATTTTTGAATAAGTATAGTGTATTTTAATAAAATATTTTACGTCTAGATATTTTTTGGATAAAAATTAGACTTAGACATTTTTTAAAATTACCTTTTAAAATTAGACATTTGTCTTGTCGCCCTTTAAGAAACAATATTTGCTATCCAAACGGCGTCTTAGGATATATGAAGTGAATCAATAAACGGTATATTATATTATTACATCATATTAATTTTATTTTTATATATACTTCGTTCTATCAATATTTAAAAAAAGTTGGTCTTTTTTACAAACAAGTAGTCGTTGTTTTAATCTTTCTGGTTTTGCTATGGCTCTACAACAAGTAGATGAGATGAAAGTTCACACTATCATCATTATCGTGTTGTTGAGACTTATATTCCATAAAGTTCATCATTCCAACAATTTGTTGATTATATTCAAGATAAGCTTTTTTTATCTTCCAATCTCTCTTTATTTCGTTTGATATTGTACTGGGATGGTTCAAACAATTTGAATCTTATCGACATGTTGAAGATAAGAATATTTTGTGGCTAATGCTAGTTTTATCAAACTTCCTCTAGAATGATTTATGTGTACTTGTTGACATCGTATTATCTGGTACTTCTGGAAATATAGTATATTTGAATAGTGAGTTAGCAGGAAAAGATCATTCCATTAGTAGTCTAATTGCAATACTAAAATAATAATTTCCAACTGGATGGAAATACAGTATATTTGAATCATGAGTTACCTCGTCCTCGCTGTTGACAATTATTGGATCTTTGTTTACGTTTTTTTTCCCATTAATTATTCCAATAGCCCTCAAGCTTTCACTAACTCCTGTTCTTCCTACAATTCTTCTCTTTTTTCGTAACTTTAATCATTCCTCAAATGCATTTAAAGGGTTGATTGTTTTTAAACTTATTAGTTAAAAACCAACGATAAACAACTAATGTTCCGTTTCTATTTTGGAATCCTAAAAAGTAGGGGAATATATTTGTATATCAAAGATTTATTTAGTTTATCTAAAGATTCGAAAGAAAATATTATTTTAAAACAAATTGATAAATCTTTAAGTATTTATGAAAAAATAAACATCTCTATATATTATATCCAAAGATTTTTATTCAGCATTTATTTCATACATTTATTGGTGGAAACAATGTATAGAATATATACAGTACATGGACAAAAAGAAAGATTATCATAAGTTTTTGGTTTTCTTATTAGTGAAAAACCTTGTGGTACTCTCGTAAAAATTCTCACGGTACTGTTGATTTTCTTCTCCTATGACAGAGATTTGTTGGACTCATCATTTTGCTTGCAAAAGAATTGGTTTTGTCCATGATTTACAATCACTTACCTTTCGGCAATGGAAGAGATTGTCTAATCTTTGTTAGTGTCGCCGCAATAGAATGAATTATCCTCGTGGTGTGTCACCTGAGTAGAGAGATTTTGTGGTTGGTCGCCCGAACAGAGTGTGATTTTATTCTTCACACTTCCCATGTGTCTTGATTTTAGTTGAGGGAATTCAAAAATCCCTAATTTTTTTTGTGGGATTAAAGTTCTTTGNATATATATATATATATATATTTGTATTTTGAATGCACGCCTTGGTTTAAAAGATTAATATTTTTACTTGTTTTTCTTTTAGCATGACTAGCTCTTTAGTTCAACTATTAGCTTCTGAAAAACTAAACGGTGACAACTACTCAACTTGGAAAACAAATCTGAATTCAACACTAGTAATAAATGACCTAAGATTTGTCTTAACTGAGGAATGTCCTCAGGCCCCTACCTCGAAAGAAGCACAAAGTAAATATGATTTACTAGTTGCTGAAACATATTTAGTGGAGTATGATACCTCAACCTGGATATTCGATTCAGAGTCACTAATCATATTTGCTTTTCTTTTCAGGAAACTAGTTCCTGGAAAAAGCTTGAAGAAGGTGAGATCACCTTCAAGGTTGGAACATGAGAGGTTGTCTCGGCTGAAGCAGTGGGAGAATTGAAGTTTTTTTTTTCAACGATAGATATATCATACTTAAAGATGTTTTGTATGCTCCTAAAATGATATTGAATTTAATATCTATCACATGTATATTGGAACAAATGTATAAAATATCTTTTGAAGTTAATGAAGCATTCATTTTCAAAAAAGGTATTAAAATTTGTTCTGCTATACTTGAAAACAACTTATATAAGCTAAGACCAACTAAAGCAAAATTTGTCTTAAATACTGAGATGTTTAGAATAATTGAAACTCAGAATAAAAGACAAAAAGTTTCTCCTAATGCCTATCTATGGCACCTAAGACTTGACCACATAAATCTAAAAAGGATTGAGAGATTAGTTAAGAATGGGCTCCTAAATCAGTTAGAAGACAATGCTTTACCTCCATGTGGGTCTTGTCTTGAGGAAAAAATGACTAAGAGATCTTTTACTGGAAAAGGTCTCAGAGCCACAATACCCTTAGAGCTCCTACATCCGGACCTCTGTGGACTGATGAATGTCAAAGCTTGAGGTGGATATGAATATTTCATCAGTTTTATTGATGATTATTCAAGGTATGTTCATATTTACCTAATGCATCACAAGTATGATTCTTTTGAAAAGTTCAAAGAATATAAGGCTGTGGTTGAGAACCAGTTAGGTAAAACAATTAAGACACTACAATCAGATCGATGTGTGGACTACATGGACTTAAGATTCCAGGACTATATGATAGAACACGAAATCAAGTCATAACTCTCTGCACCTAATATGCCATAGCAGAACGGTGTATCTAAAAGAAGAAACAGAAGCTTGTTGGACATGGTTCGCTCAATGATGAACTTTACTAAGTTACCTGATTCTTTTTAAGGACATGCATTAGAAACTGTTGTCTATATTTTGAATAATGTTCCATCTAAAAGTGTTTCAGAAACACCTTATGAGCTATAGAAAGGGCGTAAAGGCAGTTTACATCACTTTAAGATTTGGGGATGCCCGACATACGTGTTGGTGCAAAATCCTAAAAATTTGGAACGTTGTTCAAAACTATGTCTATTTGTAGGTTATCCAAAAGAAACAAAAGGTGGTCTATTTTACGATCCTCAAAAGAATAAGGTATTTGTATCGACAAATACCACATTCTTAGAGGAAGACCACATAAGAAGTCATCAACCTTACAGTAGACTAGTATTGAATGAAATTTCACAAAACGCTACCGATAGAACTAGTTCATCTATTAAAGTAGTAGATAAAACTAGTACATCTGGTCAGTCACATCCTTCTCAAGAGTTGAGAATGCCTCGATGTAGTGGGAGGGTTATTCATCAGCTTGACCATTACTTGGGTTTAACAGAAACAAAAGCCGTCATACCTGATGATGGGATAGAGGATCCATCGACCTATAAACAGGCGATAAAAGATGTGGATCGTGATAAGTGGGTCAAAGCCATGGACCTCGAAATGGAGTCTATGTACTTCAATTCTATCTGGGAACTTGTAGATCAACCAAATGATGTAAAACCAATTGGTTGTAAGTGGATCTACAAGAGAAAAATAGACCAAGCCGATAAAGTACAGACTTTTAAGGCTCGACTTGTGGCAAAGGGTTATACCAGAGAGATGGAGTGGACTATGAAGAAACTTTCTCTCCCGTTGCCATGCTTAATTCGATTAGAATACTCTTATCCATTTCCACCTTTTATGACTATGAAATTTGGCAGATGAATGTCAAGATAGCCTTTTTAAACGGCGATCTTGAGGAGAATATCTATAGGCTCAACCAAAGGGGTTTATTGCACAAGGTCAAGAACAAAAGGTTTGTAAGCTTCAAAATTCCATTTATCTATAGGCTCGATCAAATCTTATGGCTTTGTACAGAATGTTGACGAGCCTTGTGTTTACAAGAAGATTGTCAATTATACTATAACGTTCTTAGTTTTATATGTTGACGATATTCTACTCATTGGGAATTAAGTAGGTTACCTAACTGACATCAAGAAATGGCTAGTAACATAGTTGCCAATGAAATATTTAGAAAATACGCAGTATGTTCTGGGGATTCAGATTATTCGGAACCACAAGAACAGAACACTAGCCGTGTCTCGAGAAACTTATATAGACAAAATGTTGTCTAGGTATAAGATGCGGAATTTCAAAAGAGGTCTACCCTACAGATATAAAATTCATTAGTTAAAGAATCAATGTCCTGAGACACCTCAAGAGGTTGAGGATATGAGACGCATTCCCTATGCTTCCGCAGTAGGGAACCTGATGTATGCAATGTTATGTACTAGACCTGACATATGCTATGCAATAGGGATAGTCAGTAGGTATCAGACCAATCCTGGATATGATTATTGGATTGCCGTTAAGAATATTCTCAAGTATCTTAGGAGAATAAGGAACTACATGCTCGTGTATGATACTAAGGATTTAATCCTTACTGGATACACTGACTTTGATTTTCAAACCGATAAAGATTCAAAAAAATCTACATCGGGATCAGTGTTCATTCTGAATGGAGGAGCAGTAGTGTGGAGAAGTGTGAAGCAAAACTGTATTACGGACTCCACAATTGAAGTTGAATACGTAGCTTCATGTGAAGTAGCAAAGGAAGCAGTATGGTTGAGGAAATTCTTGACAGATTTGGAAGTCATTCCAAATATGCATCTGCCTATCACCCTATATTGTGATAATAGTGGTGTAGTTGCAAATTCAAGAGAACCAAGAAGCCCAAGCACGGAAAGCATATTAAGCGCAAATACCATCTGATCCGGGAGATTGTACATCGTGGAGACGTTGTAGTAACCCAGATATCTTCTGAGCAAAACATTGTTGATCCTTTTACAAAGGCCCTCACGACTAAAGTGTTTGAAGGTCACCTATAGAGTCTAGGTCTACAAAGTTTGTAAACTAGGACAAGTGGGAGAACTTTTGGGTATATGCACTGGAAATTCAACATTGTGATACTTCAATAGGAGTTTTAGTCCAAGTGGGAGTTTGTTGGATTTTATGTCCTAAAACTCGTAGTTTGTAAATTAATAAACATATCCTGTTTTATTTTTCGATAAAATTCTTATTGAAATTGTAATATTGAATCCAATAAACTAAGATCCTAAGGCTATTTAATATACTTTGAACTTTATGTAGTGACATAAATGTGGATCAAGTTCAAATATATAGCCAAAATGGTCTATAGTATATGAATAAGGTTGAGCGCCTTATTGTGGGGACACTATGGATGCGGCCTACTTTGTAGTTAGTACAAATGATGTGATCCTGAATCGTTCATATAGAGATATGTGAGTGAGGACATCCTATGTAAAGAGTTTACATAAGACTGAACCATGAAATAGTCACTTTTTACGTTCTAAACGTCGTTTTCTATATAAAACTGACTATTTCGTTAATTGATGACCTAGGTAACTTAATCTTAATCCTGAGCTAACTATGAACTCCTATTCACTCAGAATTATCCTTAGATTTGCATAAGTGAGGGCAGCTCATTATCGCTGGCCCAATAAGCCTCCCATTTCAGTGGTAAGATCAGGTGGATAGCTGGGCACATAGGGTACAAGACGGAATTCACTCCTACCCGTTATAAGGATAGTCGATAGGTAGTTCCCTTTAGTACTAAATCCAGGTCTTAAACAAGAGGCCCCACCCTCTCCTTGGCCCGAGAGGGGTTCGGTTTATAGGTTGGACCTTAAACCAATTGTTCATTAGAGGATCAGTGGAACTTAAGGAACAAGATGTAGTCTTGGGGGTAAAACGGTTTTTATGACCCAGCCGAGATTACGAACAACCTGTGAAGGATTAGCTTACTGATTATGGTTATATCAGATGGACAGAAATAGATCTATAGTGAGGGGAGTGTAACTACGGGACTATAGTGGAATGACCCGTTAGTTAACGAATGTTGATTAGCTCTGTCTAAAGAGTTTAGCCAGCTAATCTCGGATTGTTGGAGCCATGATCTATAGGTCCATTAGGTTTCCCTACTAGCTCATATGGAATAAACTTATAACAATATGATAGAATAATTCGAATTGTTTGAATTAGGTGAGAGAAAGAAGCCGACAAGTATATGTGATATAGTAGTCGGTTTTCAGTTTAGATATACAGTTTTAATATTTAAATGTGATTTAAATATCAAGAATACGAATACCTTCATATTCGGAAGCTCGGAAATAATGGAAATGGTCAAAGATGTAAAAAGTCAAAAAGTTGACTTTTGACTTTGAAAAGTCAAACTTTGACTGACCTTATATTCAAATGTGATTTGAATTTCGAGAAAATGAATGCGGATTCATGCTCGGGAGGTCAAAATTAGTCAACATGGAAAAATCATAAAAAATCAAAATGTTGACTTTTTGGTCAAAGTTTGACTTTGACAAAATGACTAGTTTGCCCTTTGACTATAGTTAGTGGGAAAATCCAATTGTTTATTGGATAATTCCACTAACAAAATAGTGGGTTAAGTGTTGGCTCATAGTGGAGACATTAAGTCCACTTAGATAGTGGATTCTAGGTATTGGGTTTTTATAGATTTGTTACGTGCAATTTTGCATGACCCTTTTCTATAAATATGAGCTTTTCAATTTGGATTAAAGAGTTTTGCCCTTTTTTGCAAAAAGTTAGTTTTCAAAATTGGGCTGAAAAATTAAAAACCCAACCCAAAAAATCTCCATGTTTTTCCATCTCTTTCTCTCTCTCGATTTTCTTTATTCATTGAGTCTCACAACCCGGTTCTAAGTCCAGAGGATAGTAGGTCAACTCTAGTGGTGGTCCGAAAGAGTTCGGGTAGAGATTCAGAGATTCAGCGAGGAAAAGCGATTTTCGGGAGCTTCAAAGGTTGTATGCTATCCATTTTAATTTACTATTTTTTTCCTTCAAATTGCATGCTAATTCATTTTAATTAAAAGCAATTAGAGTGTAATTAGGTCCTTTTTTCGCTACATATGTATCGTGTTCCATCAGACTGGACCTTAATCTTGAGTGAGTTTTGAACTTCTACCTATGAGAACAATCTTTTAATATGTATGGATGAGAGTGACTAGATTCGCCGATTCAATAAGCCTACCATTTTAGGAGTTTGTTCGAGTAGGGAGCTGAGAACATAGTTAAACAAGATGAAATTCGCTCCTTCACACTTTGAAGGTAACTAGATGAATTTCTCCCTTAAGGGCCGGGTCTTGAACAATGAGGTGTCTCACCCTTTCACTGGCCAAGAGGGGTCTAGTTTATAGTTTGACTATAACTATTTGTTCACTAGAGAGATCAATAATACATAAGGAGTTAGATGTAACTACAAGGATATAATGGTAATTTGACTTAACTGTAGTTATGAGAAATTCGTGAATGGTTGACTTACTGTTGATTGGTTATATCTGTAGACACATAAATACATTTACAGTGCGAAGAGTGTAATTGTCAATCTTTAGTGGAGTGGCTGATAGTTAATGAATGCTGAGTAATTTAATTAAAGGGTTTAGTTAATTAATATCGTATCATTGAAGCTTCTAATCTGTAGGTTTATAAGGTCCCTATTATTAGCTCATTAAGGACATAACAGGGAATAATTGTTTTTAGAATAATTTGAATTGTTTAAATTATTTAAAGGGAATTAAATGTATTAATTATATTAATATGATTAATATAAATTCTAATGTATATTGGTACATTATAATATATAGTTAATCATAAATACAATTCTAATTACAGCTATATAATATGTGAGAGGTAAATATTTGAATTAAATTAAAATATTATTTAGGGGGGTTTTCAAAAAAAAAAAAAAAAAGGGAAAAATATTTACGCAAAATAGAAAAATTTAATCTTTTTTTACAGAGGCTGATAGAAGTCTATCAATGTCTAACAGTGATAGAAGCTGATAGAAGTCTATCGTTGATACTATGTGATAGACGCTGATAGAAGTCTATCAATATTTATCAGTGTTTTTGTTGTTATTTCTGTAAATAGTTTGACATTTTTTCTATCTGTGAAAATTTTTCTATTATTTATATGAATGAAATTTATATAAATATTATAGGTTAAAATTTAATATGAATGTGATTTATATTAAAATTATATAATATAAGAGAGATGTTCATTTTAATGTGATTAAAATGCATATTATATTATTCATTAAGTTAGTTAATTAATCATGTAATATATTATATTATAGGATAGTATAATACATATTTAACAACTCCCCGTTACAAGGGAGTTATTCCTTCATGATGGATGGGAGTTAAAATAATTCTCTCCTAGCTCCCTCTTCCTATGAGTTATGTGCTGTGAATACAGAAAGATAGATGTGAACAATTAAACGTGAAAGAAAAATCTCTCCCAACCCCTCTCTCAATCTCTCTGCATTTATACAAACCATCTCTTCCCAAAACTCATAAGGAGACCACACTTCCCTTTCTTGCCAAAGAATAACGAGGTAACCAAGTGGTGGTGTTGAAAGGCTGTACTATTCTATTAGAGGAAGGTGTTGTTGTGTTCGTGGTTTTTCATGGAGGACTTTCGAGAAGGAGATTTCTACAAGGGCGAGTCCACTATTTCCTTTACTCCTTTATAGAAAGCATGCTTATAGTTTTATTAAAATTTTTATCCTCTGTAATACTGCATGTTGCTTCTTTAGTATTTTTATTATTTCAAATTAATTGTCAATTGCATGGCATTCGCATGCTTTCGTAAGGAATTCGATTCCTTCACTAATAACATACAAAGCAGCGTCCTAGAATATCCAATGGAGAAAGATCATGAAAGAAGAAATTGACACATTCAGAAGGAATTGAACGTGGGACTTGGTGCTTAAACCTAAAGATGTTAAGCTCATGTCGTGTAAATGTGTTTACAACATTAAAACTCGAGCAAATGGGACAGTAGAGAGATACAAAGATCGACTGGTTGCTCGAGGGTTTCTCAACAGTATGGCTTGGACTATGATGAGATGTTCAGTTCTGTAGCAAAGCTCACCACAGTTTGAGTCTTATTGGCACTTACTGCTAGTAAGGGATGGAAGTTATGACAGATGGATGTCAAGAACACTTTCTTAAATAGAAAGTTGGATTGAGAAATATATATGGAGCAACTAAAAGGATTTGAGGATGAAGCTCATCATGACTGTGTTTGCAAGCTGAGAAAGACTTTATATGGTTTAAAGCAAGTAGCAAGAACCTGAAACGAAAGAAATTGTAGAATTTTTAATCGAAAATGGTTTTGCAGTAGTTCCAGCAGATTCTAGCTTATTTGTCAAAACTCAAGACTCATATGTCACAATCATATTAATCTATGTGGATGATCATAATAGGAGATCACATTGAAGAAGTTCAACAAATAAGGCAGAATTTACTAGTCCGATTTGAAATGAAAGAGCTTGGAGAACTAAAGTATTTCCTTGGTCTAGAGGTGGAGCACTCGAAGAAAGAATTTTTCCTTGGACAACAAAAGTATGTAAAGAATCTTTTGCAGAAGTATAGAACGAGTGGCTGTAAGACAAAATCTATACTAGTGGTGGTTAATAAGAATTTCTACATGCATTAAGGTAAAGATCTTGTAGACTCAATGATGTAACGTCAGTTGGTAGGAAGTTTGATCTACCTTACCTTAACAAGACCCGATATCTCATATTTTGTTGGAGTTATGAGTCGTTACATGCAGAATCCGAATTAGAAGCCTTGTCTTAAAGTAGTTTGAAGAATTTTAAGATATCTGAAAGGTACAAGTGAATACGACCTTTTATATATGAAAGGGGATGACTATAAGTTAGAAGGCTTCAATTCGACGATGCTGATTATGTAGGAGATCATGATACACGACGATCAACTACCAAGTACTTATTCATACTTGGTTGTGGAGTAGTTTCTTGGTGTAGCAAGTGACAATCAACAATTGCATTATCTACAACATAAGAAGGGTATAGAGCAACAACCATGATAGCACAAGAGAATATGTGGACAAAGCAACTAGTGAAGGATTTGCAACAAAAAGTTAATCATGCAATGACTTTATATTGGGACAATCAATATGCAGTTCGCATAGCTCAGAATCCAGTATTCCATTGAAGGATTAAGTATGTGGAGATACATTACCACTTAATTTGAGAAAAGGTACTTCAAGAGGAAATTGAGATGAAGACAATAAAGACAGAAGATCAAGTTACAAATATATTCATAAAAGGGCTACCTGCAACCAAGCATGAAAAATTTCGACAGCAGCTTGGGATGATTGAAAGACCTCAAAATAGTTAGTGTTGGAGGGGAATGTTAAAATATAAAGTAACACTAACAAATCTAGAAGATTCTTGAAGTATCTACAAAACGACATAAAAGTGTAAATTAGTTTTTTCTAGAATTATGTAAATTCTAAAAAATACCACAAAAGAAAGGATCTAAAAATTGTCATAGATTTTCTTTAGATTCAAGGAATATTAGAGGATTCTTTACATAAAAATAAACATTGAAAAATCTAGAATATTTAGAATCCAAGAAAAGTCTAGAGAGATCTTTACTTGGACTCAAAGGATCTCATGCCTATAAATAGGAAGTGTGGCCCCATATGTTAGAAGAAAAAATAAAGAGTTAGCAAAGAAAAGTGATCGAGTATTAGAGAGTAAAAGAGTATTCCCTCAAAAGTGTCAAACTTTGGTATTTCTTAAATAAAAATCTTTCTTTCAATATTGCCTCTCTTCTTTTTAATACCAATTTTTTCAACAATAGTAGTCTGCCCTTATTTGTTGGATTGATTCTCTTGTTGATTGCATTCAAGTATTGTTTCTTGGCTTTTATCAGGTGTCAATATGTGCATCGATTATCTCAAACCCAAAGCTTTCATTTTATATAAATGTCAAAAGAAACATATAGATAAAAGACGGGCTAGAGAAAAGCCCTCAAGAGAAAGCAAGTAACTAAAAGTCAAAATAGATAAAGTACATAAAGTTGCTAAGTTAAGGGATATAGGGGTTTCTATCAACAAAATACCACAGATAATTGGGATCAACATGTACACCATGGTATCTAGATTAAGTTGACATATCTATAACACCATCATCATACTCTAGAATCAAAAAGCAATCCAAAAGAAATATGGTGGTTGGACTGTAACTTGTGAAGAGCTTGGAGCGATAAAACCAACAATTAATCAAATAACGAACCTTAATGTATGGTGCTTATATTTTTTTTCTTAGGTGCTAATTATGTTACGTTAAAATATCAAATTTTACCCTCTAAATCTCATGCAGTGTATCAATGTTTATCCTAATTTCTAAATTTCATCACATTACACCTTATACTTTGTGAAATTTTGGCATCTTCAGTCTTTACCTTGTGTGCCGTTATTTATTATATTTTTTCTTTTCTTTTGATAGCTTTATCTTATTTCATCATCTTCTATTCTTTTCGTTCATAACTTGGCTGGTTTAAGTAGTAAGTCCAATCATCGAAGTCAAGCTCATGAGCGCTCATAGTTCTTCTAATATTAAAATCCTGTTTGAAAAAGAATTCTCATATAAAATTATTATAGTCGTCTTAATAGTTATCCAGCTAAAAATGAAAAGGATAACCAACATTTTTTTCGATCCCTAGAACTTTCGTTGGAGTCATGCATTTTATTATATATTTTTTTCAATTTGGATTGTTTTTTCATATATTTTTATTTATTATTTAAATTTCATTTCATTTTTTTTAAATCAACAAATTTCTTACTTGATGTATTAACCAACTTGCTAGTCTCTGAGTTTTGAAAATTATGACGGATAAATCCATAAACTTTAAATTTCTAACTTTAATAAGTTTCTAAAGTATGTCAAATAAATCTTTAAAGTTTTTATTTTATATATAATAGATTTAAAAAATATTGAAAATGTTTAAAAACTAATTATTTTATTAAAAAAAATTACTTTTATCTCTAATTAAATCTTAAATTTTATTTTAAAAAATGTTATTATATATTAGATTTTTAATATTTTTTTAATATGCAAGAGACTCCATTAGATGAAAACTTAGTATTTTAGGAATCTAATAGACACAAAATCAAGAATTTATGAACTTATTAGGTACTTTTGAAATTCAAGAACGATGTATAGACACAAATCTCAAAGTTCGTAGACTAAACTTGTAACTTTGTATAAATATTTACGTCTGCAATAAAGTTCTGGATCCACCACTATAAACTTGTATCCCTCTTACATAAAATCATGATCCGCCACATAATTTAACTTCATAATAATTGTAGTCCTTACAAAATTTATAACAACCAAATCTTTCTCGATGTTAGTATGTAACAATTAATTCATACACATAATAAAAATCTTGTTAAAATTAAACGATACTATTGAAACATGTAAATTGATAAATTACTTAGGGACCCATGTGTTTTAATTATAAATTACAGAGTTAAAATTGTTATAGCCTATTTGATGATCAATTCAATGGTTAAAATAAATTTTTTAAAAGGTTGTTTAAGGAGTTTTTGGGTATATAATTTTACTTAAGATACATTAATGATATTATCAATATTGAAATATTTCTGGCAACTAATACACCATTTTGTATCTTTGAAAATAATTGTCAACCATATAACAATAAACTATACTACTAATATAAGTATATATCACTAATATATGATTTGCTTTTTTTTTTTTTTTTTTTTTTTTAACAAGATACTAGAAGATAGAAATTAGGAGGTGCTCCGAAACATCTCAACTAAGTTAATATATCTTTAGCACCCATGTCATACCTTAAAATTATGTAGAGATGCATTCTTTCAACTAAAGAGTACACAAAAGTTATATACAGAGAGTTGGAGTAGAATTCATTAAAAAAAGAAAAAGATAGAGGTTAGAGGAGAGTCTTCCGATTCAAAATGATAGTAGATGCATCATAGTTACAGTAAAGAGAGGATTTTCCAAAGAGCTGTCGGGAGACGATATGATCTTCTCACAAAGACGAAGATAGCTTGTTTCAAATCAAAACTTGAATAGAATAATCGTACATTTCATAATAAATATATAAGGTGTTAAATTTGTGTATATTAAAAAATGTGACTAAAGTCTCAAATTGGTTAATAAAAAAGAGAAAGATCATAAATATATAAATGAATGAATGTCTCTATTAATTTGAAATCTTTTGAATATGATTCCCAAACTATGATATATATATATATATATATGAAAAATATTGCATTCATCTTTATATAACTTAATCACATAAATTAATTACTACGTGACGATATTTTCTTTTAAAAAAAAATTATTCTCTTTATGATTAGATGACATGTCGAGAAATGAATGCAATCTGGCCGCATCCCACACATTACAAATACTACTTTGAAATGACAACAGCATAAATTCAGTCGAAGAATCTGGAATCTACACCATGTTGACAAAATCCATCCATTTATACGTTACAATACTTTGAAATGACAATAGCATAAATTCACAAATCACAAATAATAAAAATCCAATCAATGAACTTGATTACAAAATTAATCCTTTTTATTTGACGGTTGTTGATGATTTATTTATTTTTTTCGATGAAAATATCATTAAATTTTGATTTTAATAGATATTTTTAAAAAATTTATAAAAAAATTCAAAAAATAAATTTAATTTAATAAATAAACATTTTATGATTTTTAAACAAAGTTAACATGCCTATTATTTATATTATATTTACATAGTGTTATTTTGTTGCTTAATTATTATGTTTCATAGATTTTTCTATAGTATAATGGAAATATCGATTCACCTCTCGTTATCGAATCCAAAAAAAGTGAAAATATTGATGGAAATATCAACATGTCGATGAAGATTTAAAACTATGATTATAATGTTAGGTTCCTAAAAATAATTCTAAAAAATGTCTAATAAAGATGTAAATTTGAAAGGTTGTATTTAATGAATAAGTGAACTTTAAAAATATTTCAAAAAATATTTCAATTGTATGTCCAGTAAATTGCAAATAATGTTGTTGCAATACTCCAGCATGCAAGTAAATATTACTTATGAGTTTCTATTTATTTAGAATAATATTCCCTGTTTCCCTCAACTATTTGTAACAATATACAAGTACTTCTTATAGAAAATTGCAAAAATCAAGGATACATCTCAAAATTGAACCTACCATCACTTTAAAGTTTAAACCCATGCCTAAATTAATATGACCCCTGCAACATCAATGTTTTTGTTAAAATAAAATAAATAAAAAAATAGCGAACCCCAAGAGTAAAATGCATGAATTTATTAAGTACAAAAGTCATATATACCTATATACATACGTACATACATACATGTCCAGTTACTTAGATAAATATGCATATATGTTACATCATTAAAAAAAAAATTCATATATATAGGTAGTGAATGGAATATATTTGTATGGAACCTAAAAGGGGTGCGTATTCTTGTCAGATTGAGAAAAAAAGTAACTGTGGAATTAGAAGATAACTATGGTATAAAATTTCCGTCGACATATCGATATTTTTATAGATATTTTCACATTTGTATAGGTTCTATATCAACGTTAGAAGTGAATCGATATTTTCATTATATTCTAAGAAATCCATGGAATATAATAGTTAAGTTACAAAATATCATTCAGGTAAATAGAATATAAATAATAAAAAGTTTATTTACTCATTTAAATTAATTTTTGAATTTTTTATTTTATAATTTTTTTAGAAATATCTATCGAAATCAAAATTTTATCATAATTTCATCGAAATTTTCGTATTAAGACCTCAATATTTTCGTCCTTAAGCAACATTTTGAATATTGAAGATAACAAGATTTTTATTTTTTTTAATATTTTTAATATTATTATTTTATTCATTTGATAACAACTCTTATTCTATTTCCCAATAATAATAATAATAATTCGAAAAAGAAAGAAAAGACCCTTTATTCTACGTCCCCTAGTGGACATTTAGCAAGTCTATCTTATTTTATATATTCTTCTTTATCGTTTTTTATTTTTCTTTTTTGTTGCCGTGTTATAGTAAAATTAATGTTGTTTAGCTAGATCTTCCCTCATTAATATTAAAGATCACCCATATACGCATATAATAAAATAAATCTAATTAATTGCTAATATAGAAGTAACATTGTGCATTTGGAAATATATAAATATTTTTTAAAAAACAAATTTGCACATTACCTATTAGACGTTTTTACATAATTTTCCCCTATCACTAACATTAATAAGCATTGGTAAACGATGTACACCTATTAATTTAACTAGTGATATAGATACATATTAAGTAATTTTTTTGGGTAAGATGATACTAGCACTAATGCATTAAATTCTATAAGAACTCTGTAATTAAGCATACTTAAGCGAAAGTAATATTAATTTAGATGACAACTTGAGAAGTCTCGTATTATACCTTTTTAAAGAAAACCCTAATATTTTTTTAGTACAACAAAATAAAGTAAAATGTATAAAGTACAAATTATAGGGGAATTGAATTTGGACAATTAGTAATGACTACAACAGTGACCATTGAGAGATATTCTTTCTACTAGATTTTTGTGCTGTTGAAATGTAGAGCATGAATAGCTAGTTCATGAGCCTAGATTACATCAATCTTGGAGCAATAAAAATTCACAAATGAATCTATGTTTTTTGTTTCTAAAAGTCATCATGTTGTTAATAGATCAAATGTAACTCATTTATTAAGTATGTTATTCACTTGCCATAACATACACTAAAGCTGGTAAATATATGATAATGTTTACCTTTACTTTACTACTGATAATTGTTTGCATATTCATTTATCGTCAAAATTATCATATTTACCATCAGGGTTATTGATGATATTATCATAACAATAGAGTAAAATATAAGTGATATGTTTGGTTTTAGTTTCTATCCATAATTATTTGCATCCTCATTTTCTATTTAGTCTATCATTAATATACTATATATGTCAATGAAATGAAATAAAAGGTACATAAATATCATATGATTTTATTTTTCTATTCATTTTTTTTATCTTTATCACTTATGTATATTAATTAGTCTATTATTAATAGAAATTTATCAGTAATAAACATAAAAATACGATATGTTTTTTTTTTATAAATGATATGATTAAATATACGATAATTCACTATTTTTTTTAGAAAAATTATAATTCACTCATTTAAAAGATGGTTTAATATGAAATCAAAGTTTAGGAGATTATGTCATGTTTGAATTTCTGCCATATAATTTTCTCTCCAATTTCTATTGGTTTTAAAAGTTTGTTCGGCATCACGAGGTTAGAAAGATACTCAACACTAGGCTTATTAATTAAGTTGGAATTTTTATACATTTTCTTTTCAAAATGAACTCGAGAATCTTTAGAGAGATATAGCCTTTTTATCATTGCTCTCAGACTATGAAGCCAATTATTCCTTGGACATGACAGGACGACATCAGCCAAGTACAAGTACAAGTACAAGTACAACATTTTTTATTAATACTATTATTTTTCTAAACTCAATTTAAATAGAACAAATACTTAGATACATCCTAAGTCTATATATACAAAAAAATAATTAAAAAGATTTATTATCACGTGTCAATTTTTTATTAGGTATAGTAGAAGATGTACAATAGATAGATGCAGGTTGGAGTATAAAGTAATCAAACATCGAGTATGATGTAGATATGATCGAGTATACATATGTCGATTGCAGTCGTATCGACTGACCATGAAGCTAGTTATCGAGGATCGAGTAAATTCGTATTGACAGGTGCAAGGGGTACATCAATCAGTAAAATCACATGTTTATAAAGTAAGCAGGTCACTTTTCATTACTTTCTCTGTACGAGGTCATTCTTCATTTAGAGGTCCCAAATGAGGCCATCCATATAAAAGAATTCAGGCTACACCTAAATTTTTTCCATTTAAATATATGGTTGTTTTGAAACTTATTACTCTAATATTAGAGTTTCATTTATTCTCTTCTCCCTCGAAGAGGCACGGTACATCATTTCACTCAAAAGGTGAGATGATAAAATTTATTTAAAATGAGCAATTCTTGTCTCTTACGAGAAAATATCAAAGTTAGAAATCTAGTACAGTGGCTGATAACTCTCCTTAAGAAATAGGATGCACCTGTATGAAATATGGAAAAACAAGTATTTAAAAAATTTTAAAAGTAAAAAATAAGTAAAAGAAAAAAAAAGTTATTTAATTTAAAAGTTACTTTTAGTTTTTCTAATTAAAAATTTTAAAGAACTAAAAAACGTGGATAAAAAATATTGTTTCTTTATTTTATTATTTTGTTTTTGATGAAAATGTTCAAGAAAATAAAAGTTACCAAATACAGTTGTAAAAATAGAAACAAGAAATCAAAACAGGGTTGTCTTTTTTTTTTCTATTTTATTTCATTAATATCTTTTCAGTTATTTTTAATTTTTTCTTTTTGCTTAAATTAGTCTTATTTATTTTGTTGAAGCGAGATTATTAATTGTTATGACTTTTTCTAAAAAAGTTAAAGGTTCTATTCCCAATTTCCGTAATTGTTAAAAAAAATCTTATTTATTTTAATAAAGGTTGACCGCGCAAAGGGGTTCTATTATTTATTTAGTTAATTAGTATTATTAACGCTATTTTCAAATAAAGGAAAATGAACCAAATATTGCATAATCTTACCATCTATCACTGATAGACTACGATAGACATATATCATTATTAGTAATAGATGTCCATTGTAGTTTATCATGGTCTGTCGCAGTCTATGATAAACATTTTTTATACTTGAAAATATTTTTAGTAGTTTTACCATTTAAAATAATTACCCTTCTTCTTCTTGTTATTATTATTATTTTGCTAATTAGCTGTGAATATCTTCCTTTTCTTGAGTTCAGATTCTTATTTCCTTCCAAATAAAATAATAATAATAATAATAACTGATTTTTTTCTCCTTCGTAACCATAAATTTAGTTTATTTTACATATAATATATTAAAAAAAAGGAACTTTATATATTTCTAAACCAATACAGAGATTTCTTAGGTAAGGAATAAGATCTTTTTTTCTTTTCTTTTCGGAGTACAGGAAAGGAATAAGATTCCAATATGTTCATTGAAAAAAAATATATTATGTTCCTAAAATTACTATAAAAGGTCATAATCCTCTCAAGACTATAATTCCATCTCCAAATTCTACATCCATTACCAAAACACAACCTTTAGTTTTAACCATGTCTACAAATCCTCTTCATTATCATGAAGCTGGCACAGGTAATTATATGAGTGAAAAAGAAGCAAATAGTTTGATCCAAAAATATGACAAGAATGGGGATTCAATCCTCACCAAGGAAGAGCTAACTGCTTTGATCATTGATCAAGCTGCCTCTCACCACCAACTAAAACCAAAGAAGGAAGAAGTTGTTTGCAAACCTCAAAAGGTGGAAGCTAAGGTTATTCCTGATGAGAAGGGGCCATTCAAGATGAGGCTTACTAGAGATGAGATGAGGGAAATCTTCTTAGAGCATGATATTGATGGTGATGGTCATCTCACTAGAAGTGAGCTATCAAAAGCTTTGACAACTTGTGGTTCTTTGATTTCATTACACAAAGCTAACTATGCTTTAAATTTGGCTGATGCTGATGGAGATGGCCTTATCAATGTGGATGAACTTGAAAAAGTCCTTGATTATGTTGAGAAACTCAACAAGCTCAAGAAATGAGGAGGTTGTTTAATTTTAAGCTCTCTTTATTAATATATTATCAACTCATTAAGAACTAGAATAAAGAGTTTGTCGTTGTGACACTGAACTCTTCTTATTGCTACCTTTGGCTTGTTATTATGTATTTTTATCCTATGTTATCGTCATCTATAAGTCTTTCTCTATATCCTATCTTTCTTATTGCTACCTTTGACACTGAACTCTTCTTATTGCTAACTATGGTTTTTTTATTTATTTTTGGGTATTAGATGGATCTCTATGTTTGTTAAATAATATGATATCAAAGTTTAGAAAGTCCAAATAGGCATTTGGTAAAATAATAATAATAATCACAACAACAATAATAATAACCTGGTTCAAGAATGATGAATCCAAAAGGGGTACTATCATCTTGAGGGAGGGAGTCCCACATTGGAAAGATAGTAAGAAGATCTTGTTATTCGTTAATAGATTCGAAACTTATTTGTGGTATCGTAGAAACCGCTGCCTTGAAAGAAAATTTAGCATGACTGTGGTGCGAATCGTTCTTTCTGATTGCTCTCCAAGGTTAACACAACACCCACCATCAGACATGCATTCGTTGGACAAAGGATTGGAATCAAATTGAGAGAAGATCATTTGCTCAGAATCAAGAGGAAGAAGAAAAGCATTAATAAGCTTCATTTTTCAGATCTGTAACTTATGGTTTTTGTAAAAGCAATGGAGAAGATGAAGATCAGCGGACAAAAAATGTTTGGAAAGTTAATTCCAGATCTGGATAAAGGCATAATTAAAACCTTAAATGTTTTTATTTTAATAAAATAAAGTTTCAACAATTTGTCTAAAAAAGATAAACTAAAAAAAAACTATTTCTTTATTTCGTGCGAGCGTGTTTGCCCTTGTCCAAGTCTGGATGTCCAACCGGATAGACGACAGCGATGCGCATGTGGGGAAAGGCCCTTTACTCCCACTCTTTCCACTTTTGCAAATCCCTAAAAGTTGTCATATATATATACCCTCTAACCACTTCTTAATTCTCCAATGTGAGACAGGTGAAAAATACAACTCCAATGTGCTTTTTTGGGCCTTGGGCCTAAGGTATATGTGGGTCATTCCCAACAGTCCCCTCGAATGACCTATAGGTACCAAAAAATGAAAGAAAGATGAAAGCGATTATGAGCAATGGAATGATGTAAACTTAAGCATCAATATCTTATGATTCGAATTGATGTATAGTGAAGTAGGGGCAACAACTACATTCATCAAAGTGAGTTACCTCTTGAGTTTTTGTGAATTCTGGTTGAGACCCCCACAGCATGTTTCAATCTTTTTTATTTCTCTTTTGATTCTGCAATAAAATCAAGCATCATATTCTATTTGGGCTATTCACATAAAACCTTGGGACGTCATGAAAGTTCTAGAAAGAGATCCTCAAACTCTTTCATAGAAGGCAAACCACACCTTCAATTTCACGTTAAATGCTTCATCAAGTCTATCGTAATATACAACTCAAAATTGAGCTATGAAGACTTTATAGATTATCTATCAAGTCTATAATAATAGACCACCCAATATAAAGGGTTATGGATCACTTACAAATAATCCATCAAGTCTATCACAATAGACCAACCAAAATAAAGGGCTATGGATCACACTAAGGGTTTGAGTCCCATACTAGTTGAAGATTCTAGGATTACTCTCCTTGTTAGGCCTTTGGTGAGAGGAACTACTAAATTTCTCTCAGACCTCACATACTCCAAGGAGATAACTCTTTTCTTAAACAATTGTTTCATAGCTTCAGGTCTCAAGTGAATATGCCTTCTTTTTCCATTACACACACTGTTCTTAACAATACCTATGGCAACTTGTGAGTCATAATATAGAGATACTGGTATAGAGGCCCCCCCCATAGTTGCACATCTCCTAGTAGACTTCTTAGCCATTTTGCTTATTGTTTAACTAGCTCAAGTGCTATAAACTTTGACTCTATTATGGCTCGTGCTATACATGTTTGTTTAGCTGATTTCCATAAAATAACTCCTTCAGCTAGTATAAATGTGTATCCACTGGTGGAACTTACTTCATCATTATATGTCACCCAGTTTACATCACAAAATCCTTTTAACACTGTAAGAAAATTGTTGAAATGCAGACCAAAATCCATTGTACCTCTGAGGTACCTTAGCCAACGACAAAGTGTTATCCAATAATCTTTATCAGGATTATGAGTATATTGACTCACAACATATGCAATATTGGGTCTTGTATAGTTCATTAAAAATATAACACTGTCGATTATTTTTATATATTCAAATTGAGACACTTCTACCCTTATTTTTCTTAAGACTTATACTAGGATTAAGGGTGTTCTTACAGATGTAATATCAAAACTGTCAAATCTCTTTAACAAGTTTTAAATATTGTGTGACTGACATTGAGAGAAACCATTTTCAATTTTTTTTATCTTAAGATCAAGTATCATGTTAGCCCACCTAAATCTTTCATTTCAAATTGTAAGGATAGAAATAACTTGGTGTCATTAATTATATCTATGTTTGTACCAAAGATCAATATATCATTAACATAAAAACATATAATCACACAGTCAACTCCAGACGACTTTGAGTAAACACATACGTCAGAACAGTTTACTTCAAAATCATTGTTTACTAAAGTGATGTTAAATTTCTCAAACAATTGTTTAGGAGCTTGTTTTAGATCATAAAGAGATTTAGTAAGTTTATAGACTACTTTTCTTGACCAACAACAATAAAACCTTTAGGTTGTGTCATATATATTTTCTCTTCCATGTTTCCATTGAGGAATGTCGTCTTTACATCCATTTGATGTATTAGAAGACCAAAAATCACAACATAGGCTATCAAAGCTCCAATAGTAACTATCTTAGTCATAGCTGAGTAAGAATCAAAATAGTCCATCCTTTGCTTTTGTGTGTATCCAACAACCATTAGTTTAGCCTTAAACTTATCTATTGTACCATTTGGTCTCATTTTCTTCTTAAAGATCTATTCACACCTCATGGGTTTATTTTCTTTAGGTAGTTCTACTGATTCCCATGTTTGATCCATAACTAAGGAATCTAATTCACTCTTAATTGTCTCTTTCCAAAAATTAAAATCTACTAAGCTTAAAACTTCTTGATAGGTTTTTGGATCCCCATCTATTAAGTACATGAAAGCAAATTGATTTTCTATTTTATTTGAATTTTCAATTAGAAAGGTAGTTAAAAAACTAGGTCCCAAATCCTTACTAACCATTTGTCTTTTACTTTTTTTAGGCTCTAATTCAAGTGTGTCATTAGGGTTAGAAAGAGGGAGTTCAGATATTTGATCGATGCTTGAAGTACTAGCAGTGTGGTTATTGAGTGAATTTCTATTGATTTATCACCAATTTTAATCATGGGAAAAACATGCTAAAAAAATACAACATCTATATATTTACACAGTGAATTATCACTTAAACACATAAACCTATATGCAGCACTATTATTTGCATAACCAATGAAAATGCAGTCAAAAGTTTTACATCCTATCATAGGTTTCTTGAATTCTTGATATGCTATCTTGGCCAAGCACCCCACAGTCTCAAGTAATCCAGGTTAGGTGGATAATCCTTCTACAACTTGTAGGAAGTCTTATCCAGTTTTTTGTGAGGAGTCCTATTAAGAATAAAATAGGTAGAAAGCACAACTTCCCCCATATATTAACATAGAATCTAGAAAATAATAACATGACATTCAACATTTCTTTTAATGTTCTACTTTTTCGTTCCATTATGCCATTTTGTTAAGGTGAATACGAAGTACTAACTTCATGAATGATACCATTTAACTCATATAACTCCTTGAAAGTATCACTATATTCACCTCCTCTATCAGTTCTATTTTTTTTTTTTTTTTTACTTTTCTATCTAATTGATTTTCTACTTCAGTTTTGAATTTCATAAATATGCTACTAGCTACATCCTTTGATTTTAGAAAGTACAATTTTCTATATCTAAAATAATCATCAAGAAAAGATATATAATATTTTTTTTACCATTTCTACTTGTAATGTTCCTAAAATCAATTAGCTCTGTGTGAATTAGCTCAAGTAATTGGGTACTATGTGTTTTATTGATTTAAAATGCTTTTTCACAATTTTTTGCTTCTATACATATTGGGCATCTTGAAGATTATAAGCTCATACATTCAACATTCAAGAAGTTGTTTCACATTTGTTTAATTTTTACAGTTAGTTATTGTAATTACTTGTATCAGCAATTAGTCTAAATACTCATCATTTATAAATTTTAGATACAACAACTACATAGCTTCAAGAAGAACTTGAAAAAAATCTGTAAAGAAAAAAGTCTGTGACTTAGCTTCATTAATAAAACTCTCTCCTTCCCGTGGACGTAGGCTTTAATAGCCGAACCACGTACATCGCTGAGCACTTCCTTCCCTCTCTTCTCATCGTCTACAAGATAGCTCGATCGTTTACCATTTTTTCTTCATATCGTCTAGAAGATCGACGGATCGTCTACCTTTTCTTTAGCAATCGTCTACACGATTACATGTTCGTCTACCTTTTTCCTTCTGCCATCGTCTACCCGATTGCAAGACTCCTCCATCGTATACTCAAAGCAGCCGCACAGATCAAATAAGAAAGCATTAGGGTTAGAAGAAAGTAAAAGAACACAGAAGGCGGAGAACGAGAGAATCAGAGAGTAAGAGAGAGAAAGAAAATTTTAATTTGCATTAAACACCCATCAGAAAGAAGTCTTTCTTTTCATTTTTCCATCAGACAAAGAGTAGTGGGATCGACCACGTATAAGGTATCAACAGAAAATCGTGGGCTCTTATCAACCAAGTTCTCTACCAACCAAAAGACTTGGGGAAAAGAACAGGACTCTAGGTTTGGATCAACAGAAAAGGGCCTCACTTTATTTCATCATTTGGGCTAATTGTTTTATCTTTTTTGCAGAAGCAGGCCCAACAAAGTGGTATCAGAGCAATAGACATTCAAGATCTCAATTCTTGGAGAATCAAGACATAAGTTTTCATCCAAAATGATAGTAACAAGGTTTAGGGTGGAGAAATTCGATGGCAAAGGAGACTTCGGACTGTGGAAGGCCAAGATCAAAGTGATACTCAGCCAGTAGAAAGCCCTGCCCTCCTTGATCCATCAACTCTCCCTGCCACAGTGACAACCCAAGAAAAGGAAGATTGGGAGCTGGTAGCCTACGGTACCTTAGTTCTTAATCTAAGTGACAGTGTTCTTAGACAAGTTTTAGATCAAGAAACTGCATATAGAATATGGACTAAGCTAGAAGAGTTGTATGCTACTAAAGACCTTCCTAGCAAAATCTATCTTAGGGAGAAATTCTTCACATTTAAAATGGATTCATCTAAAACTTTAATTGAAAACTTAGATGAGTTCAAGAAGATAGTTACTGAATTTAAAACTCTAGGAGAAAACCTTGGTGATGAAAACGAGGCCTATGTGCTTCTAAACTCTTTTTCTGAACCATATAAAGAACTTAAGAATGCTCTAAAGTATGGAAGGGATAGTATAAGCACAGACACTATAATCTCAGCCCTAAGAACTAGAGAGCTTGAGCTATAGATTGATAAAAAGAATAAACCTAGTGGTGAAGGTCTGTTTGTAAAAGGAAACTTCAAGCAAAACCACTCTAAAGACAGAAAACCTCATAACCCATAAGAAAATAAAAAGCAAGTACTGTAAGAAAAAAAGACATATAATAAAAGATTGTTTTATTTTAAAGAGAAAGAACCAAGAGAAAGAGAAGGAATCAAAAGGCAAACAGCCCGAGGCATCTGTTGTAGAAGGTTCATTCATCTACTCAAATGCTTTAGCCCTAACTTTAGACAAATCTAATTTAGGAAAACATGATTGGGTTCTAGACTCCGAATGCACCTACCATATGACCTCAATGAAACCTTGGTTTAACACCTTTAAGAAAATAGAAGGAGAAATGGTTTATATGGGAAACAACCAAGGCTGTAAAATTGAAGGCATGGACTTTGTTTTCATGAAACTTAAGGATGGAACCATCAAACTTCTTAGGAATGTGAGACACTACTTAAGAGAAATCTAATTTCCTTAGGTATTTTAGATGCTATAGGGTGTGAATACAGGGGTAATGGAGGAACTCTTGAGGTGCTAAAGGACTTTAAAGTTATATTAGTTGGGGAAAAGATAAATGACTTATTTGTGGTCAAAGGAGTTGAGATGATGACAAGAGCTTATGTAGCCATTGCAAATGACATCACAGAGGCTAATGTATGGCACAAAAGGTTATCTCACATAAGTGCTAAAGGCCTAGAAGTCCTATCTAATCAAGGAATTCTCCCTAAAGGTCTCTCAAAAGATCTAACCTTTTGTGAACACTGTGTTTTAGGGAAAGCCACAAGGCAAAGTTTCACTAAAGCACAACATACCACAAAAGCTATCCTAGACTATATACACTCTGACCTATGGGGTCCAGCTTCTACACCAAGCCTAAGTGGCTCAAAGTATTTACTTTCTTTTATTGATGACTTCTCTAGGAAAAGTTGGGTTTACTTCCTTAAAACTAAAGACCAAGTGTTTGATATGTTTAAGGAATGGAAACTCATGATAGAGAAACAAACTTCTAAAGAAATTAAATACCTAAGAACTGACAATGGACTGGAATTTTGTAGTGGAGAGTTTAACAAATTCTGTAAAGAAGCTGGAATTACTAAAGAAACTAGAATTACTAGGCACATACAGTTAGATTCACTCCTCAAGAAAATGGAGTTACTGAAAGACTAAATAAGACAGTCATGGAAAGAGTTAGATGTCTCCTATCAGATGCAATACTAAGTGAAAATTACTGGGCAGAGGCTGCAAGCTACACAGTGTACACCTTAAATAGGTGTCTACATTCCTCCCTATTTTTTTTACTTCTGAAGAAAAATGGACCACACATCCATCTAACCTAGATAACCTAAGGTGTCACACCCCGCCCCAGACCACCCTCTTAGCCTATAGAAGGGCATGACTGCAGCAGTTATCAACCCTTTGGCTGACACTTACTGCCTAATAACTCTTGCCGAATAACTCTGATACCAAAATATAACTTATATATAGCGGAATATCTTTAGGCCAAAATTTATTAATTTAGAAGCATAACATATTTAGAGTCGTTACAACACTAGATTCAAAAGTCCCAAAACCCACAAACCCTAGTCCCTATATGAACAACAATAACATGTGTACAGTATTAACAGTAACCACCTAACAGACGGGTTACAAATCTTTTGATCCTTTAGTGGCAGAGCAGATATAGAGCTATGTTCAAAGGATTTGACCGCTACCTGTGGTGGGGGAAAAAGAAAACATTTGAAAATGGGGTGAGCTTACACCCAGTGAGTGACTTAAGAAAGATAATTGATTCTCATGCAAAATCTCAATAAAGAGTTTAACTGAAATATAAGCTTCTACAGTACTTGTATTGCAGTATAAACATTTTCCAAGCATAAAACATATAAAGTTGTTTTAATCATAAAAGAATAAAACCATTTCTCAGTTGAGGATAACCCTACTATGGGTAAAAACAATCCCAACACCAACTACTAGTCAAGAGAGAACCCTTTTACTCAATCTCTGACTCTACCTACGTGCACGTGGCCATAATAAGTACTGTCATACCTTAGGTACTTCTGCTCAAATACCTTCTCAAACGTCCTTTAGTATCTAGTTGGTTTGGTACCTTCTCAAACGTTCTTCAATACCAATAGATACCTTCTCAAATGTCCTTCAGTATCTAGTTGGGCGGATACCTTCTCAAATGTTCTTCGGTATCACGTTTTAAGTAAGACTAGTCATAAATGAATTTCTTTTTAAAGCATGTAAAGTATAACACATATAAAAACATGGCTTTAAAGGTATTAATGCATGCTGCACATATAAATAGCTTTTTAACAAACTTCTCACTCATGCATGTGTTTAAAACATAATTCATAGCTTGCTTGGAAATCACTTTATAAAACTATTTGGTATGAGAATATTCTTCTTTAAAACATACTTTCTATAACACGTTGTAATCAAACATTTAAGCAAATGTATTAGTCAAAACGTTTTAGCCACTCACCTTGATTGCTTAGGAGCTTTTCACTCTAGTAGCTCCATTTTCTACCTCGGGCTCTCTTTTCACCCCTAGAATCCAGATTCAACTTACAGCTTAGCTTAATCACAGTTCTAAACCTTATTTTGAGATACTTCCTTTTACAAACATGTTTTAAAATTTCTCAGAAAGCTTACCCTAAAAGTTTAGCTCAGACCTCCTCTTGGTTTGGTCGGAATCATAGAATCTTCAAGACTGGCCCAAACTGATCCGACAGCCTGACCCTTCTGTATTCTTTTCAGTTTCCACCCCGATCCCTTCGAGATTTTCTGCCGGCAGCCTTACGCTGAAAACTAGACTTTCAGAGCTTTCAGGTGGCTTTAGAATCACTCCAAACGCACAAGTAAATTGGGAGAACTTCTGTCCCAAGTTGATGCGTCCTCCTTAGACCTCACTGTCTAATGCGTCCTCTATGTCTAACGCATGGATTTGGCTCCAACGCAAAGTTTGCTCCACTCTCCCACTCTTTTATGGTATTTTTGAGTTGTGATCTAAAAAATGAAGTCTCTTGGCTCTATTTATAGGTGTCCAAACCTTCTCCGAAGTTGACACTACCTACTTGGCTGCATGGCCAAGTGTCTCCTTCTCATCCCATCAACGCAATGTTGTGGTCATCGCAAGCTAAGTGTCTTCTTCCAATGTTGTCAACGCATGGGCCTCCAATCTAATGCCACCACCTCAAATTCTTAAGGTTTAAGGCTTTCCTCCCAAGAAGATACATGGTTTTTATGATGTTATCCTGATGATTTCATCCTTCTATGCGTCCAACTCTTGGTTGCTCAACGCCTAGTCCATAAGCAATGCATAACCTCTACTCAACATATAGCAAGCCAATTCACTATCATGACAATTCAACTTAGCCATCGCAAGGAGCTAACCATCAACAACGCATAGGGTGACCGTCCATTCTTGACGCATGGCTCACTCGCACGACTTGCTTGGCATGGACGCATGCTGCTGGCCACCAATGCATAGGCGTGTTACATAGGCTGGCCGCTCGACGCATGGGCGTGCTTGGCCGCATGGGCTGTGCACGATGCCTTAATGCTTGGCCGGGTGCTTTGGTGCATAGGCGTGCTGCTTCGACGCATAGGCATGCGGCGTATACTGGCCATCGTTCGCTCACTCGGCCGCATGGGCGTGGCCGCTCGATAGGGCACTGGGCGTGGCCGCATGGGCGTTCGCTCACTCGACGCATGCCACGCTACTGCCCTCGTGCCATCCCAATGCCTCACTTCCATTTTCCTTCATTCACCAACGCATCCAACGCATCCAATGCATCTATCATCCAACGCATCCATCATCTAACACATTCAATGCATCCATCACAAAATTCTATACTTAGCAAAATTTCCAATTTTTTTCCCAAAAGTTAAACTTCCAAATTTCCTCTTTTCTTCAAATCTCCACTTTTTCCTCTACCATTCCACATTAGTTTCCACATCAACCTAATCATCACACTAGTATTAGTAGAGAACATACTCAAGTAGAGAAATTAGGATTTGGGGTTCACATAAGGGTATTTGGATGTGTTGGCTATATTCATCAAAATCAAGGGAAATTAAAATCTAAGGTAGTAAAGTGTATGTTTGTAGGTTTTTCTGAGGGAGTAAAAGGATTTAACTTGTGGAACCCTTTTGAAAAGAGGTTTATTATAAGCAGAGATGTCACTTTCAGAGAAAAAGAAATGTTTATGCAAAATGAAAGAACATCCTATGAAGTTTCTAACAACCCTAATACCACTAGGATTGAGGTAGAGTCACCTAATGTTTCTTCCACTAACCAAAACCCTCCTATAGATTTAGAAAAAGAAGAGGATGCCTCAAATGAGACCACTGGGAATATTGAAGTTGTACCTGACCTAAGTCATTATTCCTTGGCTAGGGATAGCTAAAGAAGAGTGATAATTCCTCCGGCTAGGTATACTGAAAATAACTATATGAACCTAGTTCTAAATGCCACAAAAGCTTCTAATGACCAAGAACCAGCCACTTTTGAAAAGGCAGTGAAGTGCCCTAATGTTAGGTCTTGGATTCAAGCTATGTGTGAAGAGATAGAGTCACTCACTGTTAATAATAATTGGACCCTAGCCCCTCTTCCTAAAGGTTGTAAACCTATAGCCTCTAAATGGATATACAAATTAAAGGAAGGTTCTCCCAAAGAAGAAAAGCCTAGGTATAAGGCAAGGTTAGTGGCTAAAAGTTGTACTAAGAGAGAATGAATAGACTATACTGAAATCTTTTCACCAGTAGTGAAACAAACCTTTAATAGGCTACTTTTATCTCTAGTTGCTCAGTATAATCTAGAACTAGATCAACTAGATGTTAAAACTGCCTTCCTACATGGAAACTTAGATGAGGTTATCTATATGGTTCAACCTAAAGGGTTTGAGGAAAAAGGTAAGGAAGACTTATATTGTCTCCTAAATAAGTCAATATATGGTCTAAAACAATCCCCTAGATGCTGGTATAGAAGGTTTAATGACTACATAGAGAGTATAGGTTTTCAAAGAAGTTCCTATGATATTTGTTCTTATATTAACTCTACTACCTATAAGGACAAAGTCTACCTATTACTCTAAGTTGATGATATGTTACTAGCAGGAAAATCTAAGGAGGATTTAACTCATGTAAACAATATCCTAAAGAGAGAATTTGACATGAAGGACTTGGGATAGTCTAGAAAGATCTTTGGGATAGAAATTCAAAGGGACAGAACATCCTCAACTCTAACCATAAGTCAAGTAAGCTACTATGAAAAGGTAAAACATATTCAATATTGTGAATGCAAAACCAGTCACCATTCCCATTGCTACACACTTTAAACTTTCCTCTAAGAACTGTCCAAAAGAGACAGATATAGAACATTTGACTTAAATGCAATCAATTCGATATAATCAAGCAGTAGAGAGTCTAATGTACTTAATGATATCTACTAGACCAGACTTATCATACAACACTAGTTAGTCAGTAAATACATGTCTAACCCTGGGAAAAGACATTGAGAAGCAACAAAATGGATTTTAAGATATCTTATTTGGTCTAAACAGTCGAAATTAACATATCAAAGTACTAATGAATCAAATTTAGAGCTATATAGATATGTTGATTCAGATTTTGCAAGTGACCAAGACAAAAGGAGATCTCTAACAGGTTATCTATTCTTATTTGATCCTAACTTGTTGTGTTGGAAAGTAAATTTACAATCAATCATAACATTGTCAACCACAGAAGCAGAGTACATGGCTCTATCAGAAGCAATAAAGGAAGCATTGTAGTTAAAAGGATTGATGAAGGACTTTGGTATTAATCAAACAGTAGATAAAATCTACTGTGATAACCAAAGTGCCATTTACCTTTCCAAAAACCCTCAGTATCACTCAAGGACCAAACATATAGATATCAAGTATTATTTTTTCAGAGACAGAATAGAGAAAGGAGATGTCGAGGTGCTAAAAGTTCATACCACCGAGAATGCAACCGACATGCTTACCAAACCTGTGAGTAAACTCAAACTTACTATCTGTCTTGGTCAGATCGGGTTTTTGCTTCCTGAAAAAGGGTGAAGACATGTTAAATCTAGAAGGAGAAGAGGTTGCATGTTGAGCTTAAGGTTAAGATTTAAAGATTATAAGCTCATACATTCAACATTCAAGAAGTTGTTTCAATTTCTTTAATCTTTACAGTTAGTTATTGTAGCTACTTGTATCAGAAATTAGTATAAATACTCATCATTTACAAAATTTTAGATACAACAACTACATAGCTTCAAGAAGAAATTGATAAAATTTGTAAAGAAAAAGAGTCTTTGACTTAGCTTCATTAATAAAACTCTCTCCTTCCCGTGGACGTAGGCTTTAATAGTCGAACCACGTACATCGCTGAGTATTTTCTTCCCTCTCTTCTAATCGTCTACAAGATAGCTTGATCGTTTACCATTTTTTCTTCATATCGTCTAGAAGATCGACCGATCATCTATCTTTTCTTTAGCAATTGTCTACACGATTGCATGTTTATCTACCTTTTTCCTTCTGCCATCGTCTACCCGATTGCAAGACTCCTCCATCGTATACTCAAAGTAGTCGCACAGATCAAACAAGAAAGCATTAGGGTTAGAAGAAAGTAAAAGAACACAGAAGGTTGAGACCGAGAGAATCAGAGAGCAAGAGAGAGAAAGAAAAATTTAATTTGCATTAAACACCCATCAGAAAGAAGTCTTTCTTTTGATTTTTCCATCAGTCAAAGAGCAGTGGGATCAACCACGTGTAAGACATCAGCTGGAAAATTGTGGGCTCTTATCAACCAAGTTCTCTACCATCCAAAAGACTTGGGGCAAAGAACAGAGCTCTCAGTTTGGATCAGCAGAAAAGGGCCTCACTTTATTTCATCATTTGGGCTAATTGTTTCATCTTTTTAGACATCTATTATTTTCAAGTAAATCAAATACATTAATAAGACGCAAATTTTTAATCCTTTTAATTGATGCAACATTAACATGTCCTAGTCTACCATGCCATACATCAAATGCTTCAACCATATAAGCAAAACGACATACATTTTTATTCATAGAAATAGGAGCAGGAACAACATTCAAATAAACAGATCATCAGACAGATATCTCTTACCAATAAAGTTACCATTTTTTGTAATGCCAACCTTGTCAGCTTCAAATACAATCCTAAGGCCCACTTTATTCAACAGACTTCTGCCACTAAATTCCCAATTTGTTTTTCTAGAAGTAAGTTTCAATAAAATCTCTCATTTCCTAACAACACCAGCAATTGTTGAATTTCCCATGAAAACACATTCGCCATTATTGGTGTCCTGAAAGTCATGGAAAAGATCCCGGTTTAAGTAGAATACCTTGATACACCAGTGTCCAGGATCCAATTAGACTTGTTCTCTACCAAATTTGCCTCGACCACCACTGCAGCAATAACGTCTTCTTCAGCTACGTTGGCTTGTGAAATAGATTCGACAGCAGTTAAATTTTGCTCTAACCTTCCCTTTGTCTCATTTCACTAGTAGGATTTATGTTCAGGTTTTCCACAGACATAACAGATCACTTTGGACTTCTTAATTCGTCCTCGAGTGGCCTCGAATTATCCTTTCTTCTGTGTTTTAGGATTGATATCCTAAATCTAATGTATCTTGTGGTTTGTAGTTTTGTTAACACAAATTATTTATCTAATAAAATCATAGGTATTTTATTTGACAGACAACATTAATTAAAGACAATAAACTAAGATCCAAGCTTATATGATGTGACTTGAATAATATATGATTGACATATAAGTCGTTCATGTTCAAGTAATAAGTCTACAGTAAATGGATGAAGGTTAGGTGTCTTATCTTGGTAACACTGCAAATATGACTCACTTTGTAATTTTTATATGAGATGTAAGTGTTACAAATAATATAAACCATATTGTTCATGTAAAAACATGTGACATGGGGGTGTCCTATATAAAAGAGTTTATACATAGACTAGACCACGGAATAATTAGTTTCTCTTTATGACACTGTTACTTGAAGAAACTTATATTTCACTAGGATGACCTTAGAAGACTTGACCTTAATTTTGAGTGAGTTGTGAACTAGAAGTCTTTTTATTTGTATAGGTGAGAGTGGCCATGACATTTTCTTATATCCATTTTCATATATCCATTTTTTTACTGGTCGTCTCTGACAGTGAGTCGGTTAGTATGAGAATCAGTTACCTCATTATATTGTTTGACTGAAATGAATTGATGCCTAATTGAGTTCATTGTCATTTATTTTACGGCTTCTGTTGAACAAATTAAGGTTCAATTTGAAAAATGGAATGACCCGTCCCAATACTCTTGTTGTTGTAGTTTTACTTGTACATGGTGAAATCAATATTATATAGTTAAAATTTAGTATTTATGGTTTGGAATTAGAACTTAATCCCTATAATTTAGATGCTTGGATTTCTACAATTGATGCAGCGCTCGAGTTTCTTCACATAATTTATGTAAATAACTTGGAAGGTGGAGATGTAGCCAATTTTTCTATTAAATTTTCGTGCATAATGCTTAAACCTTTTGCTAAACTTTTGTGGATTCACCTAACCAAGAAAACAGGATTTCACAATTTTTTCAATAAGCTTTTGGAACGTTTACTACAATTATTGTGTGATATAAGCCTTAAAGTTGATGGATGTAAACATTGTTGGATAAGAACGTTGATGAAGTTACTTGAAGAAGTTCTATCTCATGCTTTGTTTCATACTGTGCATATCCCATGCAGTAAAATAGTAACTTTCAGAACCTAAAACTGAAATGTTGTATGATTTAAGATTGTACTCATACTTTTGTTATTGTGTTGTTGTTTTCAAAGAAGAAAGAGGCAAAATTTAATTTTGTATTAGAGAAATCTCTTTTTCCAAATACTATAGATCTTGAAGAACATCGCTCGGAGAAGAACAAATGTTTAGATGTGTAAATCCTAAATTTTATTATGTGTAAATCCGGATCTATTGATTGATTGTTGGATGTTTAGATTTTGTTATTGCTCCATAGAACTACATGTTAGATTTGTGATATGTTTCCATATGTTAGGTATTTTATTCATTGTTAGCTTTTCTTGAAATATTTATAGAAAGAGTCTAAATCTAAGGACACGGTTTGTTGTGATATTTGTTTGGATTGATGGAATTTTGAATTTGCGAGTTTTTGTTTTTGGCTTTTCTTTTCATTGATGAGGAACTGAGTCCTTGATATTGACCTCATACAAACATGGATAAGGACACGGTTTATTATGAATATTTGTTGGATTCAATACTTGAATTTGAGTGAAGTTTTTCATTTGTTAGGTTCCAACGTTTGACGTGTAAGGCTAAATTTTGATTCTTGGGGATTTGGAAGGAAGATAGGAAGATTGCATTGGACATGTTTTAAGAAGGTTGATAAGTGGGATGAAGGTGCATCCAACAAAAAAGGACTTCATAACAAACATTAATAACAAGTACAAGGTAATATTTATAAGATAACTTAATCTTAAAAGAACTATTTTGTTCTAGAAAATTTTGTTGATGGTTGATACAATATGATATGCTTTTAATTTTCCCTTGTTATTGTTTTTTTTTTTTTTTTTTTTTTTTTTGTAGATTAAGTTGGGCAATATTTTACAATCATGATAAGTCATGGTATGAAAAGAATAGAATGTCAGCTGAGTATGGTTAGGGGTCGAGATGTTTTATTAAATAATGGGTCTACAACATCAAATATAACCGAATGTCTGAGTTGGTCGCATATTTGAAGTGGTGTGAATGCCAAAGACTCTAGATGTGAACAAAATAAGAGACCACTCATTTTTAATGGTATGATCAAAGTTATCAGATATGGATTTTCATAGTGAAATCATTACTGAGTAAGAGAAATAGTGAAAATGTGCTACGTAGTGAAGGAGACGAAAGTTTATGAGGATGAATGGTTGATGTTTGATAACACAATTGGGAATGTTTGAGGCTGCATACAATAACTATTTTAGTGAAAAAATCCAAAAATTTTGAAGAAATTATTGATGGAATGCGAAGAAACTATTATACCAAAATTGTAAAACTTTTTCCAATATATCTACATTGGTAAAGTTATATAATTTAAAAGCTAAATTTGGATGGAGCGATAAGAGTTTCACTGAGTTGTTGGAATTAATTCATGACATATTACCTAGTCCTAATGAAATTCCAACTTCTACTTATGAAGCAAAAAAGATGTTGAGTACTCTTGGAATGAAGTATGAGAAGATTCATGCATGTAGAAATGATTGTTGCTTGTTTAGAAAAGAACTCTCTAATGTAAATGTATGCCCCATTTGTGGTACATCAAGATGGAAGCTTCAAAAAAATTTAAACGAAAGGGCTAAGAATATCCTAGCAAAAGTCATGTGGTATTTCCCCCCAGTTCTAAGATTTAAAAGAATGTTTCGAAGTAAAGAACCAACAAGTTTATTGACATGGTATGCTGAAAAAAAAACGAAACAGGTGGTTTATTAAAACATCCGAAAGATGCCCTATCGTGGAAAAAATAGACAATTTATGGCCAGAGTTTGGGTCAGAACCTAGAAATCTTCGTCTTGCTCTTTCGACAAATGGGGTAAATCCACATGGAGATCTTAGTAGTAGATATAGTTGTTGGCCAATGATGTTAGTGACGTACAATCTACCTCCATGGTTGTGCATGAAGCGAAAATTTTTTATGTTGACTGCACTAATTTCTGGTCCTAAACAACTGGGAAATGACATAGATGTTTATTTAGCTACGTTAGTAGATGACTTGAAAAAACTTTGGAAAGATGGGGTAGAATGTTACGATGCATATGAAGAACAACATTTCATGCTTAAAGCCATTTTATTATGGACCATTAATGATTTTTCTGCGTATAGTAACTTGTGTGGTTGTACGGTTAAAGGATATCATGCATGTCCAATTTGTGGAGAGAATATTTCATCCACTTATTTACCAAAAGGGAAAAGGATGGCATATTTCAGGCATCGCAAGTTTCTACCCCGCCATCATCCATATAAGAAACAAAAGAAAGCTTTTAATGGCGCACAAGAATTAGAATTTGGTCTAGAACCATTGAGTGGGGAAGAAATTCTTGTAGAAACTATTAAGTATCAATATTCATTTGGTAAGAAAAGTATCAAAGAAAAGAACAATGGACATAGCACTTCAACTTATTGAAAGAAAAAATCTATTCTTTTCGAGTTAGAATACTGGAAGTATCTTGACGTGCGACATTGTTTAGATGTGATGTACATTGAAAAGAATGTATGTGCAAATCTTATTGGTACATTGCTTGATATTCCTGGTAAAATGAAGGATGGAATAAAGACTCGATTAGATTTGATGGAATTGAACATTTGATCAGAGTTAGCCCTTCAAGTAGGAGAGAAAAAAGTCTTTTTACCTCCCGCATGTTATACATTAACACAAGCTGAGAAATTGAGCTTTTGTAAGGTACTATTAGAAATTAAAGTACCTGAAGGCTATTCATCGAACATTCAAAGTTTAGTGTCGCTCACAGATTTGAAACTTTACGGACTTAAGTCGCATGACCATCACGTTCTTATGCAACAATTATTATCGATAGCCATTCTTGATATTTTACCCAAACATGTAAGACTTGCAATTACTCGCCTATGCTTCTTCTTTAATGCCTATATGTTGCAAGGCGATCGATTCATCTCAGTTAAAAGGGTATAAGGAGGAATATCGTTGTCCACTCTATGCCTCTTAGACAAGTATTTTCCTCCAATCATTCTTCACAATAATGGTACACCTTGTAGTGCACTCGTAAGAGAAGTTGATTTTGTGGAAGCCTGTTTATGTTGAGGTAGATGTATCCTTTTGAACGATACCATGAAGTGTTGAAAATACTTATGTACGAATAGATAATTGACTAGAAGGATGTGTTGGAGAAAGTTATATTGGTTGAAGAGACTACAGAGTTTTGTCTGAATTCGGTATCTTGGTGTTAATTCTATTGGGGCTAAACTCACACAAAGAAAGGAAATTCAATAATTGAAGAGCATTGTCAGCTACTTCTTTTATCAGATCGAGTAAGGATGATTGGATCAAGCTCATCTTATGTCATTCAAAATGTAAATGATGGTGCTTCCTTACTTGAATTATTCAATAAATCTACTAACTTTTCATTTATAATAGGGCAATAAAATAATGGATAAATTTTTGTCTAAAGCTCAAATCTTGGTAAAAAATTAAAAAAGGTAGAAAAGTTGGCTTTTTCCAAAGAAAAGCAATAATCATGACATTCAGTCGGTTGTTGTCCCACACGGGTAATCTCTAGAGACCTACTATTTGATGTAATATTAAAATGTTAACTACTAAAATATTATGAATTATATCGTAGGTTGGCACTAGCTCTCAAAGTACCAAAAAATTCATATGCGCCTTCTTGAGAATGGATAGCTAAACTGATTCTTGTCAATTTGGTGGGCAAAATATCTGGTTATGTGGTCATGGTTACTACTATCACACAAAGAATCCGCGATGATTTAGAAGGGTTGCAAAATACGTAGAGTTAGTGTGAAATGGCTACCACAATGCAAGTCTCTAGTACTAAAAGATAAGAGCCCGTCATGTCAGATATGACCTTTATGGGTGTAATACAAGAAATAGGGAGCTTGAACTATCATGGATATCATTTATTTTATTCAAAATGTAATTGGGTGAGAATAGACTGGAGTCAAAACAGACCGAGTTTAGGGTTTACTATTGTGGACGCTCAATCGTATTGGACATAAATCAGAACCGCATTTATTTAGCCTACTCAGGCAAAACAAGTGTTCTAATGTAAAAGACCCTGCAAATTCGGGTTGGTCAATTGTTTTAACATCTCCACAACGAACAATTGAGGATGATTTTTATGAAGATGAAATAGGAGATATGCTACAAGAGTGTGGTTATGGAGGTATGCAAAGAATATCCAATGTTGATACATCTACTGAGATTGATGATACAACATGAACATACATTAGACATGATTGTGAGGGTAGATGGGTTGATAAATAATGTATTAAACATGGTATGTCATTTACTATGGTGATATGTATTTAAATATTATGATATATGTTTTTTGTGTGAGTAAAACATAAAAAACTTTTATTCTAATATGTTGATACATCTCGGAAGGGCTATGCAAATCTTGCCCAAGAATTAGTGAGTTATTCGACTTAAATTAAATCTTTTATTCTAATATGTTTATGCTAATTAAATATGTATGTTCATGTAGAACTATCAAATGACCCTTCTTATCGGGCGACATTATGGAAAGAAGCAAGAAAAGGAAAGAATAATGAATACTTTGATGAAGTTACTCGAGAATGTGCCAATCGGATTGTAAGTATATGTTATGCAAAGTTTAAGATGGCGTATATATAATGTGTGAAACTTGTGATGATATAGATATTGTGTGAAAATTGTAATATGTTTTACAGGATAAATTGGCTGAAGTTCATGAAGGTGAAGATGTTCTCACTGAAGCATTAAGTACAGAAGAACATTGGGGACGTGTTAGAGGAATGGATGATTTTGTTTCCCATTCTCAATATTTCAAATTAGTAAAACCAAAGTCCTCTATGTGTCAAGAAATTGAAGGAGGCTCTAGTAAAAAAAATGTTCGACATTGTAAAGTGTCAAGAGAAAGAACTCACAGCAGACAATCTCATCAGTCCAAATCATCTGTTGGAAGTGTTGCACTAAGTGCATCTGAAGAAAAAGATACTGAGAAGATGTCTAAAGAAGATTTGGAGGTAATTTATTTGTTGTGACTTTTAAATTTTAATCATATTGTACGTGCTTAACCATGCATGATATAAGTTCTTTTAAATTTGTTAGGGGGGGACACCATGCCACTTGGCTGTAGGAACTATAGATAATATTGTTGCAATAGCCACAACATTTGATGATGACGTGTGATGCTTAATTGTTAAAGTTCTGATTGACATTTTCATTGGAGAAGATTTGCCTATACCAATTCCTGTGAAGGGTAAAATAGAGTTCTTAAAGCAAGCAATGGGCAACTTCGTAAAATGGCCTCGTGAACTTGTAGTTATGGTTGACGATAAAAAAGTATGTCTCTTTTTCAGTATATGAGTTTGGTTATTTATTATTTTTCCAACTTTGAATTTTTGTAACTTTGGTTATGGTAGGACCATTCACCAATTAAGAGCTTCAACCAGTCCTCCAAATATACTAACGCCAATGGTACTATCAAACTATTGAACGAACATGCCATGTATAACATGAACGATGTAGACATGATCCGTATCACTTTGGACAAGCATATATTTGGAAGATACAAATTTATTTATTTAGGCCGCGATGATCTAATCCAATATTGCAATATGGTTGAAATAGGCTACATGTGTATTTTGACGTACATTGCGTAAGTATTACTCATCTAGATTCACTCATGTATACTTTGTTTCATGTTTATAAATAATAACTTTTACTTTGTTTAGGTATCTTTGGGATGAATGTGGTTGTGATATTACGAAGAAGTTTTTTGTAATTGATCAAGCAAGAATACCGCCACATGTGAAGTCTCAAGATATTTGATCCAGAAATTTAGTCAATCAACTAGAATTGGCTAATTTAGACCAATTAGTCCTCATTCCATATAAGACAGGGTAAGTAGATATAAGTTCTTAAGTTATTTTTAATTTACATTATACACGTACTAATATTTCAAAATTGTTGCTTATTATAGTTATTGTTGGGCCTGGTTTTGTGAACTAATGAAACTTTTAGCCCAAATGATGAAATAATGTAAGGTCTTTTTCTAATACAAACTGAGAGCCCAGTTCTTTTGCCTCAAAAACTTTGGTTTGTAGAAAACTTGGCAATTATGAGCCCATGATTTTCTAGCTGATGTCTTACACGCGGTCTATCCCACTGCTTTTTGTTTGATGGAAAAATTGAAAGAATGACTTTCTTTCTGATGGGTGTTTAATGCAAAAACAATTTTTCTTTCTCTCTTTTGCTCTCTGATTCTCTCGTTCTCTGCCTTCTGTATTCTTTTACTTTCTTCTAACCCTAATGCTTTCTTGTTTGATCTGTACGACTGCTTTGAGTATACAATGGAGGAGTCTTGCAAGCGGGTAGACGATGGCAGAAGGAAAAGGTAAACGAACATGCAATCGTGTAGACGATTGCAGAAAGAAAAGGTAAACGATCAGTCGAACTACTAGACGATATGAAGAAAATGGTAAACGGTCGTGTAATCTTGTAGATGATGAGAAGAAAGGGAAGAAATGCTCAGAGATGTACGTGGTTCGACTATTAAAGCTTACGTCCACGGGAAGGAGAGAGTTTTATTGAAGCTAAGTCATATACTCTTTTTCTTTTACATATCTTTCAAGTTCTTCTTGAAGCTATGTATGTTGTTGTATCTAAAATTTGTAAATGATGAGTATTTATACTAAATTCTGATACAAGTAGTTACAATAACTAACTATAAAGATTAAAGAAATGTAAAATAGCTTCTTGAAGTTGAATGTATGAGCTTATAATCTTCAAATCCCCACCTTAAGCTCAACATGCAACCTCTTTTCCTTCTGGATTTAACATGTCTTCACCCTTTTTCAGGAAGCAGAAACCCAATCTAACCAAGACAATTAGGAAGCTTGAGTTTACTCATAGGTTTAGTAAGCATGTCGGCTACGTTCTCGGTGGTATGAACTTTTAGCACCTCGACTTCTCCTTTCTCTATTCTGTCTCTGACAAAGTGATACTTGATATCTATATGTTTGGTCCTTGAATGATACTGAGGGTTTTTGGAAAGGTGAATGGCACTTTGGCTATCACAATAGAGTTTTACTACTGTTTGATTAATACGAAAGTCTTTCATCAATCCTTTTCACCACAGTGCTTCCTTTGTTGCTTCTGATAAAGCCATGTACTCTACTTTTGTGGTTGACAATGTTGTGATTGACTGTAAATTTGCTTTCCAACACAACAAGTTAGGACCAAATAAGAATAGATAACCTGTTAGAGATCTCCTTTTGTCTTGGTCACCCGCAAAATCTGAATCAACATATCCATATAGCTCTAAATTTGATTCATTAGTACTTTGATATGTTAATTTCGACTGTTTAGACCAAATTAGATATCTTAAAATCCATTTTGTTGCTTCCCAATATCGTTTTCCAGGGTTAGACATGTATCTACTGACTAAACTAGTGCTGTATGATAAGTCTAGTCTATTAGATATCATTAAGTACATTAGACTCCCTATAGCTTGATTATATGGAATTGATTGCATTTGAGTCAAATGTTCTATGTTTGTTTCTTTTGGTGATTCTCAGAGGAAAGTTTAAAGTGTGTAGCAATAGGTATGGTGACTGGTTTTGCATTTGTCATATTGAATCTATTTATTACCTTTTCATAGTAGCTTAGTTGACTTATGGTTAGGGTTGAGGAAATTCTGTTCCTTTGAATTTATATTCCAATGATCTTTCTAGACTGACCCAAGTCTTTCATGTCAAATTCTTTCTTTAGGAGATTTTTGATAGAAGTTAAATCCTCCTTAGATTTTCCTATTAGTAACATATCATCAACATAGAGTAATAAGTAGACTTTGTCTATATATGTAGTAGATTTAATGTAAGAACAAATATCATAGGAACTTCTTTGAAATCCTATACTCTCTATGTAGTCATTAAACCTTCTGTATCAACATCTAGGGGATTGTTTTAGACCATATATTGACTTATTTAGGAGACAGTACAGGTCTTCCTTATCTTTTTCCTCAAACCCTTTAGGTTGTACCATATAGATAACCTCATCTAAGTTTCCATGTACAAAGGCAGTTTTAACATCTAGTTGATCTAGTTCTAGATTATACTGAGCAACTAGAGATAAAAGTATCCTAATAGAGATTTGTTTTACTACTGGTGAAAAGATTTCAGTATAGTCTATTCTTTTTCTCTGAATAAATCCTTTAGCCACTAACCTTGCCTTGTACTTAGGCTTTTCTTCTTTGGTAGAACCTTCCTCTAGTTTATATATCCATTTAGAGGCTATAGGTTTACAACCTTTAGGAAGAGGAGCTAGGGTCCAGGTATTATTGACAGTGAGTGACTCCATCTCTTTACACATAGCTTGAATCCAAGACCTAGCATTAGGGTAGTTCACTACCTCTTCAAAAGTGGTTGGTTCTTGGTCATTAGAAGCTATTGTGGCATTTAGAACTAGGTTCATATAGTTATTTTCAGTATACCTAGCTGGAGGAACTATCACTCTTCTTTGTCTATCCCCAGCCAAGGAATACTGACTTAAATTAAGTACAACTTCAGTATTCCCAGTGAACAAATTTGAGGCATCCTCTTCTTCTTCCAATTCTATAGGAGGGTTTTGGTTAGTGGAAGAAAC
The DNA here is from genome assembly GCF_009727055.1 of Benincasa hispida. Lineage (NCBI taxonomy): Eukaryota > Viridiplantae > Streptophyta > Magnoliopsida > Cucurbitales > Cucurbitaceae > Benincasa > Benincasa hispida. The sequence continues at coordinate 7,902,575 of NC_052352.1, read as the reverse complement.
TTTAGGTGACTCCACATCAATCTTAGTAGTATTAGGGCTATTAGAAACTTCATAGGATGTCTTTTCTTTTTGCATAAACATTTCTTTTTCTCTGAAAGTGACATCTCTGCTTATAATAAACCTCTTTTCAATAGGATTCCACATTTTAAATCTTTTTACTCCCTCAGAAAACCCTACAAATATACACTTTACTGCCCTAGATTTTAATTTCTCCTTATTTTGATGAATATAACCAACACATCCAAATACCCTTAGGTTTTCTAGGTTAGGTGGACGTGTGATCCATTTTTCTTCAGGAGTCAAAAAATTTAGGGAGGAATGTGGACACCTGTTTAAGGTGTACACTGTGTAGCTTGCAGCCTCTGCCCAGTAATTTTCGCTTAGTATTGCATCTGATAGGAGACATCTAACTCTTTCCATGACTGTTCTATTTAGTCTTTCAGCTACGCCATTTTGTCGAGGAGTGAATCTAACTGTTCTATGCCTAGTAATTCCTGTTTCTTTACAGAATTTGTTAAACTCTTCACTACAAAATTCCAGTCCATTGTTAGTTCTTAGGTATTTAATTTCTTTCGAAGTTTGTTTCTCTATCATGAGTTTCCATTCCTTAAACCTATCAAACATTTGGTCTTTAGTTTTAAGGAAGTAAACCCAACTTTTCCTAGAGAAGTCATCAATAAAAGAAACTAAATACTTTGAGCCACTTAGGCTAGGTGTAGGAGATGGACCCCATAGGTCAAAGTGTATATCGTCTAGGATAGCTTTTGTGGTATGTTATGCTTTAGTGAAACTTTGCCTTGTGGCTTTCCCTAAAACATAGTGTTCACAAAAGGTAGATATTTTAAGAGACCTTTAGGGAGAATTCCTTGATTAGATAGGACTTCTAGGCCTTTAGCACTTATGTGAGATAACCTTTTGTGCCATACATTAGCCTCTATGATCTCATTTGTGGTGGCAACATAAGCCCCTGTCATCATTTCAACACCTTTGACCACAAATAAGTCATTTATCTTTTCCCCAACTAATATTACTTTAGAGTCCTTTAGCACCTCTAGTGTTCCTCATTTACCCCTGTATTCACACCTTATAGCATCCAACATACTTAAGGAGATTATATTTCTCTTAAGTAGAGGAACATATCTCACATTCCTATGAAGTTTAATGGTTCCATCCTTAAGTTTCATGGAAACAGAGCCAATGCCTTCTATTTTACAACCTTGGTTGTTTCCCATATAAACCATTTCTCCTTCTATTTCCTTAAAGGTGTTAAACCAAGGTATTATTGAGGTCATATGGTAGGTGCATCCGGAATCTAGAACCCAATCATGTTTTCCTAGAGGGTTTACATGATTAGATTTATCTAAAGTTGAAGCTAAAGCATCTGAGTAGATGAAGGAACCTTCTACAGCAGATGCTTCGGGCCGTTTGCCTTTTGAATCCTTCTCTTTTTCTTTGTTCTTTCTCTTTAAGATAAAACAGTCTTTAATTAGATGTCCCTTTTTCTTACAGTACTTACATTTTATTTTCTGTTTGATTTATTTTCTCCTGAGTTATGAGGTTTTCTGTCTTTAGAATGGTTTTGCCTGAAGTTTCCTTTTACAAATAGACTTTCACCACTAGGTTTATCCTTTTTATCAATCTGTAGCTCAAGCTCTCTAGTTCTTAGGGCTGAGATTATGGTGTATGTGCTTATACCATCCCTTCCATACTTTAGAGCATTCTTAATTTCTTTATACGGTTCAAGCAAAGAGTTTAAAAGCACATAGGCCTCATTTTCATCACCAATTTTTTCTCCTAGAGTTTTAAATTCAGTAACTATCTTTTTGAACTCATCTAAGTTATCAGTTAGTGTTTTAGATGAATCCATTTTAAATGTGAAGAATTTCTTCCTAAGATACATTTTGCTAGGAAGGTCTTTAGTAGCATACAACTCTTCTAGCTTAGTCCATATTTTATATGCAGTTTCTTGATCTAAAATTTGTCTATGAACACTGTCACTAAGATTAAGAACCAATGTACCGTAGGCTGCCAGCTCCCAATCTTCCTTTTCTTGAGCTGTCACAGTGGCAGGGAGTGTTGATGGGTCAAGGAGGGCTTTGTGGGCTTTCTGCTGGCTGAGTATCGCCTTGATCTTAGCCTTCCACAGTCCGAAGTCTTCTTTACCATCAAATTTCTCCACCTCGAACCTTGTTACTGACATTTTGGATAAAAAACTTGTGTCTAAATTCTCCAAGAATTGAGATCTTGAATGTCTATTTCTCTGATACTACTTTGTTGGGCCTGCTTCTGTGAATTAATGAAACTTTTAGCCCAAATGATGAAATAATGTGAGGCCTTTTTCTGATACAAACTGAGAGCCCAATTTTTTTGCCCCAAAAACTTTGGTTGGTAGAAAACTTGGCTATTATGAGCCCACGATTTTCTACCTGATGCCTTACATGTGGTCTATCCCACTGCTCTTTGTCTGATGGAAAAATTGAAAGAATGACTTTCTTTCTGATGGGTGTTTAATGCAAAAATAATTTTTTTCTCTCTCTTGCTTTCTGATTCTCTCGTTCTCCGCCTTCTGTATTCTTTTACTTTCTTCTAACCCTAATGCTTTCTTGTTTGATCTGTGCGACTGCTTTGAGTATATGATGGAGGAGTCTTGCAATCGGGTAGATGATGGCAGAAGGAAAAGGTATACGAACATGTAATCGTGTAGACGGTTGCAGAAAAGAAAGGTAAACGATTAGTTGATCTACTAGACGATATGAAGAAATGGTAAACGATCGTGCAATCTTGTAGACGATGAGAAAAAAGGGAAGAAATGCTCAGAGATGTACGTGGTTCAGCTATTAAAGCCTACGTCCATGGGAAGGAGAGAGTTTTATTGAAGCTAAGTCACAACCTCTTTTTCTTTTACAGATCTTTCAAGTTCTTCTTGAAGCTATGTATGTTGTTGTATCTAAAATTTGTAAATGATGAGTATTTATACTAATTTCTGATACAAGTAGTTACAATAACTAACTGTAAAGATTAAAGAAATGTGAAATAGCTTCTTGAATGTTGAATGTATGAGTTTATAATCTTCAGTTATCATTGGATATTGATTGTAATCAATCTACAACAGAAAATTATGTTTTATGTTTTGGACTCTCTTCGAAGTAAGGTTCAAGAGGATTTTCATGTAGTTTATAAATATGTAAGTGTAATTAAACTTTCTTAGCTCTTAATTGAAGTATTTATGTTTAACTAATGTTTTTAAACTATTTAGTGGATTGAAAACATGGAAAGCCGAGCACGATCTCCAACGCCATCGGTCTTCTCCAAAATGAAACCTGTAAAGGTAAATTTGCATTCATTGTTTAACAATTTATGTTCATTCGACTTCTTTATAATAATTTCACAATTGTTTTCAACTTCTTTATATGCAGTGCCCTCTTCAATTAGATTCTGTAGTTGCGAGTACTATTGTGCAAAAGTATATACACGAAATAGTGCATAATCCTACTACTCCCATTACTAGTCTCGTACGTAAATTATTTATTTTTTTATATAGTACTAGCTTTAATTTAATAAATGGACGTAAACTTATGTTGAATTTATCTTTTTTTTTTTTTTTTGTAGTTCAATACGAAAGATGCATATACGCAAGGAGAGATGAACGTAATTCGAACCCAATGGGCAAGTTTTGTTGGCCGATTGTGTAAGGATGAAATTCTTTTTTTTTTTTTTTTTTGGTCTTCAATAGAATGTAAATGCTAGCTTAGAATGAATGTAAATTTATCTAACCATGATCTTTGTGAATGGAATTAATACTAATTGATATTTGTGAATGAGAGAAATGATGGCTTGGTATAAGTATTTTTTGAAAGTCTGGTTCTGTTATTGTGATTCTTGTTTGTGTATAAATTCATAGGTAGAAGACATGATATGTTTATTATTGGAAGATTTATGTATAATATATTTTTTGTGTTCATGGGGTATTCGGTGTTAAGTATTCATGGAATTAGTACTAATTGATATTTGTGAATGAGAGAAGTGATGACTTTGGTGTAAGCTGTATTCTATGAAAGTCTGGTTCTGGTATTGTTATGCAAATGTTGGTGGACAAATTCATAGGTGGAAAACAAATATTGATGAGTATATGTAATGGATTGGAAATATTCATTCTTGTTTGTGGATAAATTCATAGGTAGAAGACAAATATTGATGGGCTCACCATGCAAATTTTTTTATACTTTTTAATATAAAACAATGACGGACAATTCCTGACACAACACGAGACATATAATGTCATTTTTAACTTATTGACCAAAAAAAAGGATAGATTTGGGCTTCAATGTCGATTAAGAATTTAAAAAAAAAAAAAAAACACAGGCTTTCATGTCGGTTGGAAATTTCACTGAAGACCTTTAATGTCAGTTGCAACCGACATTGAAGACCTTTAATGTCGGTTGTCAACTGACAATAAAGCCCTTTAATGTCGGTTTAAAACTGACATTATCGCCCGAATTTCTTCTAGTTATAATTTAGATTATAGATCATATCTATAATTAATTATTATATATATGTTGGGTTGTATGTCCTAAAACTCGCACTTTTTAATGTTAAACATTTTCTATATCAATAAAGATGTTATTGATATTTATTCAATAAAACTGTTGTTGAATATGTAAATTGCACTTGTAAAGACTAAATCCAATAAACTAAAGATCTATGGCTATTATATGAATGCTTGAACTTTATGTGGCTACATAAAGATGGATCAAGTTCAAGTAAATAGCTAAAATGGTTTATAGTATATGAATAAGGTTGGGTGCCTTATTCTGGTAACACTATTGGCTGCGGCCCACTCTTTAGTTGTTAGAATTTATGTAAAGTACTACAAACGAAGTGATCCTAATTCGTTCATGTAGTGACATGAGGAGCAAGGGCGTCCTATGCAATGAGTTTGCAAAATACTATTGAGCTATAGTGGTGTGTCTCGATAGTTAACGAATATCGATTAATTTGGTTTAAAGAGTTCAACCAATTAATCTCAAATCATTGGAGCTCATGATCTGTAAGTCCATAAAGTCCCTCTACTAGCTCGTAAATCTTGTATTAATATATTGAGTGAATTTGAAGTGTTCAAATTTAATTTGGGAATTAAATTTGAAGTGTTCAAATTTTAATTGTTTAATTTCAAATTAGGGTTTGAATAATTATATTCGATATAATTAACGTTTAATTTATTGAAATTAAACATGATTGGAGAGTTTAATAATGGTGATTTTAATATTAATTACATGACTAGTATTCATGTATGAATTAGGTGTTTGATTAATTTAATATTTGATATTAAATTATTATTTAATTAATTAAATTTGTTTAATTAATTAAAATAAAATTACTTTTCAATTTTATATTTAATTTCTAGAAATTGAATTTTTAATTTGATTAATTTTTTAAATTAAATCAATTAAAAAATTGAAAATCAATTTTGATAGTGGAAATTTCCAAGTTTTTTTGAATGTTTGGTGGATTCAACACAAATCCAACACCTACCCCACTTCCATGTGCTATTTGAAGTGTCGATGAGCAGATTCTTAATGGAGCTTAGTGCTTGCATATATGAGATACATAAAAGCTTCATTTTTTCATGAAAGATTGAGGATCAATGCTGAATTTGGGAAATTTTGTAGAATTTTATCTTCACTCTGAAATCCCTCTCTAAACCCTCATCTTCTCTTGCTCAATTCCCATCAATTTTGAGTTTCACCACTTAAATCTAAGTGGGAGAATAGTAGAAAATATCTCGGTGGTCTACTGTTGATTTGAAAGCCCAATTCGTAGAGAGGAGCAAGGATCAAGGAGATTTCTTCAAAGGTATAAGTTCATGAAACCCTTTTCTACGAAATTGTGTTAATGCATGCTTTTAAAACTCAAATTAAATGTAATTAGGATGTTTATTGATTATGATTGCTTCCGCTGCATGCTTTTATATTCCATCAATTGGTATTAGAGCATGATTTGAGCACTCAGTTAATGTTAATTTGAGTTTGGTAGGTGAATTTATATGGATGCATGTTAGGTTGTTTGATATGGTTGAAATTCGACTTTGGCATTAGATTTATCTTTGATTATGAAATTTAATTTGTAATTGGCGCTTAATTGATGAGCTTATATGTGTGCTATAGATTCTATAATTTTATTGGAGTCAATAGAGTTAAAATTAGGCTGTAATCGAAGATCGAAGCAAGCATGGTCAGCTGTAGAAATTGGAAGCTCAGTTATTGCCCTCACAGCGTCGCGATGTTGTTCGTAAAGCATCACAATGCTGTTCATCAGGGAGCCTGAGGTTTTGCAACGCTGGAATGCAACATTGTGACATTGTTCATCCCAGCCCAGAAAGGTGTACATTCGTGAGTCGGTTCATGCAGGTGAAGTTGGTTCGACCGATTTTGCTAGTTTCTGGTTCGGTTTAGCCTTATTTAGAGCCTTGGAGAACCAGTTCGGACGGGTTAGATCCGGGTCGGATCGGGTTGAGTGGTCCAGATTCAAGTTGAATCAGTTTTTGAATTATATTTGTAATAATTAGTTATTTCTTGCTTGCTTAGGATGCCAAAGTTGAACCAAATTAGTGGTGTTTAAATATTTATGCATGTGATGTACGTTATATTTAAATTGAAATATGTATGTGCATAATGTATGCCATGTAGATTTAAAATCCCATCATAGTAAGCATGTTACATGCATTGAAAATATATATAAAGTGTTATCATATATAGTATGCATGTTTAGGGTTTCTATAGTTTAATATAAGTGTTATATTAAAATGTAATGACTTTGATGTATGTTATGGATGCAAAGCATGTGTATTTTTATAGGTTGTTATAAAATTGGATTAGACATTACAATCCATAACAAAGATAAATTGCATGCTCAAGTAGGTTAACCATTTGTTTTAATAGTTAAAATAGGTCGTTATCTTATAAAACTACAGTTACAAACTCAACTGGTATATAATCCTGACTAAGGCTGGGGGTACTTAAGTTGACGGTCTATGGAACACCTCCTATCTAGGGATTATGGCCAAATAATTGAGCGTTGTTAATCGATTTTATGAGTATGCATGAGTAGTGAGGTGTTAAAATTGGTTTATCATCTAGACATCGTAGGTTAAATTCCAATTATAAACGTTATACTTGGATAAACCAATAGACTTAGGTTGTTTGTTTAGCTGAAATAAACCTAAGTAAAAGTATAGCCAAACAAGTAGAACACTTTAGTGGGATATAATTAACATATGTGTTAGAAGACTTCAGTGGGAGATGAATAACATATATGATATGTAGAACACTTCAATGGGAGATTAATAACTAATACGATATGTTGTTCTTAGCTCTCACGTCCTAAAGAGTTCACACCGGGAGATTCATGCTTGGCTTCGTGTCACCTTGGGAGTGACCTCCATTCAAAAAGTGTTTTCATGGGTAAATAGCAAGGTGAATAAGGGAAATAGTTCATGGTACGATTAAAAATATACGATATATTGATCTTAGCTCTCATATCTCTAAGACTTCACACCATGAGATTCATGCTTGGCTTCGTGTCACCGTGGGAGTGACCTCCATTCGAAAAGTGTTTGCACGAGTTAATAGTAAGGTGAATGGGGGAAATAGTTCATAGTAAGTGGGTGAAGAGTATGTGTCAACGTGTCATGCGATCTCTTCTATTAATTTGGACCGTGAGATTCCTATGTTGTGTCTGCTGTCGTTTTTAGGCGGCATTAGCTAGTAGCTAACCACGATTATCCCATTTGAGGGTTGTAACATAGGATTCAGAACAACTCAAACTCCAGCAATGGATAGGATTTCTTAGGTCCATTCCCAACCTTGAATCTTCAATTTGGTAGCATCGTTGGGGCCGACCTCTGAAATCTAAAAATGAACGGTTACACTTACAGAATTACTAAGTGTTAGTAAGTTCTTGATCGAAAACAATAACTTAATAACTATAGGAATAAGAGTTATTCTAGAGATAGTATTTAGTCAAGAATGTCTTGCTTTAGTGAAGGAGTATTTGACTGCCCCTCGGAGCACTTATTCTGACTCACTATTTATTATCGTTGCAAATAAACAATGAAATTTGGGTACATTATTACTTTTTCTAAAATTGAATTGGGTTTAAAAGTAATTTACTAATTAGAATTTGTTTAAAATTTCAGCATGTCGAATTCTTCAAAATTGTACACATGGAAATCAAAGATACTAGAAGACGATGATTTGAAATTTTTTTTAACAGAGGAATGTCCCATGTCTTCTAATTCATCTTCAAATAAAATTTTTTTGAACTTCATAGATGAGGATATTAAAATAGAACGACAAAGTAAATATGATTTACTTGTCACTGAGACATGCTTAGTGGAAACTGATTAAAAGATCTAAATACTAGATTCAGATGCCACTAGTCGTATTTGTGCTTTCACTCAGGAAACTAGTTCCTAGAGACAGCTTATAGAAGGCGAAGCAACCTTTAAGGTAGGGACTGGAGAGGTTGTTTCAGTTAAAATAGTGGAAGATATGAAGTTATTTATTAGAGATAGATACATTTTACTTGAAAATGTTTATTATATTCCTTCCATGAAAAGGAATTTAATTTTTATCTCATGTTTGCTAGATGTAATTATAAAGTTTCTTTTGAAAATAATGAAGTGTTCATTATTTCGAAAGCTCTTAAGATGTGTTCTGCAAATTTTGAAAATAACTTATACCTGTTAAAACTGACTAAGGTAAAAGTTGTTTTGAATATAGAGATGTTTAAACAACTAAAACTCATAATAAGAAAAGGAAAATTTCTCCAAATTTCTATCTTTGGCACTTAGAACTTGGTCACATCAAACTCAATAGAATTGAGAGATTGATTAAGAGTGGACTTCTAAACTAGTTAGAAGATAGCTCCTTACCTCCATGTGAATCTTATTTTAAGGGTAAGATGACCAAAAGAACCCTTAGAGCTAGTACATTTAGACCTTTGTGGTCTGATGAATGTTAAAATGAGAGGATCGTATGCATATTTCATCAGCTTCGTTGATGATTATTCAAGATATGGCTACATTTACCTAATGCATCATAAGTCTAAAAACACTTGAAAAGTTCAAGGAATATAAGACAAAGGATGAGAACCAATTAGGTAAAAAGATTAAAACACTTCGATCAGATCGAGGTGGTGAATATATGGACTTAAGATTCTAGGACTATTTGATAGAATACGGAATTCAGTCACAATTCACAGCACCTAGCACACCTCAACAAAATGGTATTGTAGAAAGAAGAAATAGAACCTTATCAGACATGGTTTGTTTTATGATGAGTTATGCTCAGTTGCCAAGTTCTTTTTGGGGTCACGCAGTGGAGACTGCGGTGTATGTTTTGAACATGGTTCCCTAAAAAAGTGTTTCAGAAACACCTTACATGTTATGGAGAGGACGTAAAGGTAGTTTACGTCACTTCAGGATTTGGGGATCCCTAGAACATTTGTGGTTACTAAAAAGACAAAAGGTGGTTACCTTTATGATCCTCAAGAAGATAAAGTATTTGTGTCAACAAATGCAACATTCCTGGAAGAAGACCACATTACAAATCATCAACCTCGCAGTAAGCTAGTATTAAGTGAGATGTCTAGAGAAACTACAGATAGATCAAAAAGAGTTGTTGATCGAGTAGGTCCTTCAACAAGAGTTGTTGGTGAAGATAGTACTTCACATCTTTCTCAATAGTTGAGAATGCCTCGACATAATGGGAGGATTATGCAACAGCCTGACCAGTACATAGGTTTAACTAAAACTCAGAACATCATACCTGATGATGGATTAGAGGATCAATTGAATTTCATACAAGCAATGGAAGATGTGGATAAGAACCAGTGGATAAAAGGCATGGACCTTGAAATGGAGTCAATATACTTTTATTTAGTATGGGATCTTGTAGATCAACCAAAAAGGATAAAACCCATTGGTTACAAATGGATCTACAAGAGAAAATGAGACAAATCTAGTAAGGTACAGACCTACAAAGCTAGACTCATGGCAAAAGGGTTTACCCAAGGAGATGGGGTAGATTATGAAGAAACCTTCTCTCCGGTTGCCATAATCAAGTCTATTAGGATACTCTTATCCATTTCCACTTTTTATGATTATGAAATCTGGAAAATGGATGTCAAGACAACTTTTTTGAATGACTATCTTGAAGAGAGTTTCTATATGTCTCAACAAGAGGGGTTTATTGAACTGGATCAAAAGCAAAAGATTTGCAAGCTTAATAAATCCATTTATAGGCTAAAATAAGCGTCTCGATCCTGGAACATGAGATTTGATCCTATGATCAAATATTATAACTTTGAACAGAATGTTGACGAACCTTGTGTTTATAAGAAGAATGTCAACAAAACTGTAGCTTTTCTGGTTCTATATATTGATAATATTCTACTTATAGGAAATGAAGTAGAATTTCTGGCTAACATTAATAGATGGTTTGCTATACAATTCCAAATGAAGGATTTAGGAGAAGCATAGTATGTTCTTTGTATCCAAATAGTTCAGAATCGCAAGGACAGAACTTTAGTATTATCTCAAGCATCTTATATAGACAAGATGTTGTTTATATATAAAATGCAGGATTCTAAGAAAGGTATGTTACCTTTTAGGCATGGAATTCATCTGTCTAAGGAATAGTGTCCTAAGATACCTCAAGAGATTGAGGTAATGAAATGATATGCATCAACTGTAGGGAGTTTTATGTATGCCATATTGTGTACTTGTCCCGACAAATGCTATGCAGTTGGAGTCGTCAGCAGATATCAGTCCAATCTTAGATATAATCATTAGACTACCATTAAAAGCATTCTCAAGTATCTTCGTAGAACGAGGGACTATATGCTTATGTATGGTTCTAAAGATTTGATATTTTCTAGATACACTGATTATGACTTTCAGACCGATATAGATTCTAGGAAATCTACTTCGGGGTTAATATTCACTCTGAATGGAATAGCTATAGTGTGGAGGAGTATCAAGCAAAGTTGTATTGCTGACTCCACCATGGAAACTAAGTATGTAGCTATATATGAAACAGCCAAATAAGCAGTGTGGCTTAAAAAATTCTTGACTGATTTGGAAGTGGTTCCAAATATGCATCTGCCGATCACTTTGTATTGTGATAACAGTGGAGTAGTTGCTAACTCAAAGAAACCTAAAAGCCATAAGTGGGGAAAACACATCGAGCGCAAGTATCATCTCATCAAGGAGATCGTACATCGAGGAGACGTGATTGTCACACAAATTGCCTCTAAAGATAACTTGGTTGATCCATTTACAAAGACCCTCTCGGCTAAAGTGTTTGAAGGTCAGCAAGTAGGACTAGAACTGCGACATTGATAGACTTAGGGCAAGTGGGAGAAATATTAGATATCCGATGCCCTAGTTTATTCTATTTATTTTCTCATTACTCAACATTGTATATATATTTGAATAAATATATTTGAATATATGTCCTAAAACTCACAGTTTGTAATGTTAAACATTTTCTATAATCAATAAAGATGTTATTAATGTTTATTCAATAAAACTGTTGTCGAATATGTAAATTGTACTTGTAAAGACTAAATCCAATAAACTAAAAATTTGTGACTATTAAATGAATACTTGAACTTTATTTGGTGACATAAAGATGGATCAAGTTCGAGTAAATAGCCAAAAGGGACTATAGTATATGAATAAGGTTGGGTGCCTTATTCTGGTAACACTATTGGATGTGGCCCATTCTATAGTTGTTATCATTTATTGTAAAGTGTTACAAACGAAGTGATTGTGATTCGTTCATGTAGTGACATGAGGAGGGGGTGTCCTATGCAATGAGTTTGCATAAGATTGAACCAAGAAATAAGTCACTCTTAGTTTAAAACGATGTTTATTGTTTAAGACTGACTGTTTCAAATCGATTTACTGGTTATGGTTAAATCAAGTGGACTAAAATATATCTATAGTGAGAAGAGTGCACCTATTGAGCTATAATGATGTGTCTCGGTAGTTAACGAATATCGATTAATTTGGTTTAAAGAGTTTAACCAATTAATCTCAAATCGTTGAAGCTCATGATTTGTAGGTCCATAAGGTCCTGCTACTAGCTCGTAAATCTCAGATTAGTATATTGAGTGAATTTGAAGCGTTCAAATTCAATTTGGGAATTAAATTTGAAGTGTTCAAATTTTAAATTAAGATTTGAATTTGAATTGTTCAATTTCAAATTAGGGTTTGGATAATTATATTTGATATAATTCACGTTTAATTTATCGAAATTAAACATAATTGGAGAGTTTAGTAATGTTTAAATGATGGTTTAAATATTAATTACATAAATAGGATTCATGTATGAATTAGGTGTTTAATTAATTTAATATTTGATATTAGATTATTATTTAATTAATTAAAATCAAATTACTTTCCAATTTTAAATTCATTTTTAGAAATTGAATTTTGTATTTGATTAATTTTTAAAAATAAATCAATTAAAAAATTGAAAATCAATTTTGATAGTGGAAATTTCCAAGTTTTTTTAATGCTTGGTGGATTCATTACAAATCCAACACCTAGCTCACTTCCATGTGCTCTTTGAAGTGTCAATGAGCTGAATTTCTTAGTGGAGCTTAGTGCTTGCATGTATGAGATACATATGTTGGGCTAACCATTCTTCACAAGGCCCAAATACCCAAGATCAACATTGGAAAGATAAAGAAAGGCCTCAGAAATATTCTGCTAAATCCTCGATACTCAGCACTTGATGCTCAACGTCTTCCTACTCGATCCTCAATGAGAATTCCATTCTTCATCTAAAGATTCTCTGTTAAATCCTCGATGGAACTCAATCACAACTGAACTAATACTCGATCGTACTTGACGGTTCTTGAACGATACTTGATGCAACTCGAAGGTGAAAACAATGAACTTGAAGTTACTCGACAGCAAAGAACGATGCACGATTGACTCAAAATTCAGATTACTCGATGTTATTTGAATGATGAATGAAAGACGCGCGATTTGTAGTAAAGAAAACACTAGTATGAAAAAGAAAGATAAGGAAAAAAGTGTTGAGATTGTTGTCCTATTCTTCCGGAGTCTCGTAGTTTGTAAACTTTGTACACATTGTTATTAATAAAATAAGAGTTATTTTATTTGCATTTATTCATATCCAATAAACAAAGATCTGTGGTTATTATATGTAAACTTAAGCATGTATATGAGATATATAAGTGGACCATGCCTTAAGTAATAACCTAAAAGGTCTGTAGTATAAAGATAAAGGAAGGATACCTTATCCTGGTGACACTACGGATACGACCCGCTTTGTAGAGGTTTGCAAGTGTTGTAAACTACTACAGATGGTCTGATCCTGGCCATTCATATGGAGACATGCGAGTAGGGGTATCCTATACAAAGAGTTTGTATAAGACCGGACCACGAGATGATTACTCTCTTTATATAATGTCGTTGATAATTGAGACTTACATCTCACTAAAACGACCATAGGTTACATGATCTTAATCCTGATTGTTATGGAAACTCTTGCCTATGAGGACATTCCTTTGATTAGTATGGATGAGAGTGGCCAGATTGCCAACTCAAAAAGCCTACCTTTTTGGAGATTTGTCTGATTAGGGAGCTGGAAACTCAATTACACAAGATGGAATTCACTCCTTCTCCGAAGCAGGGGTAAATAGATAGATTGCTCCCTTAAGGGCTGATTTCGCCTTTTGAACATAGTGGCCACATCCTCTCTTTGGAAAAGAGGACCTAGTCATAGTAGGACTATGACTTGTTATTCATTAGAGGAATCAGTGATACTTAAGAAGTTAGATGTAACTATAGGGGCAAAATGATAAATTGGCTCAACTGTACTTATGAGCGATCTAGGAAGGGATATCGCACTGCTGATTGGTTGACATATGGACACAGAAATATATCTGTAGTGAGAAGAGTGTAGCTATTTGTCTTTAGTGGAGTGCTTGACAGTTAATGGATCGTGGATCCCGTGACTAAATAGTTTTGTCAGTTATTCATGTACCGTTGGAGTTTAAGCTATAAGCCCATAAGGTCCCCTTGGTAGCTGAATGGATTCAAGTTGAGAATCAGTTCTTGGGATTAGTTTGTAGTGTTCAAGTTAACAAGAGAAAATTTGATTTATATGATATAATTAGTGTGATGTATGAGATAAATCAAGTTGAGGAATTAATGTAAATATGATTTACATTAAGTACCATAAAATTGAAAAAGAACTATGGTTTGTATGTTTCATGAGATGAAATATTAAAACTATAGGTTATAAATATAATATGGTGAGTTGTTTATCATATTTATTTATAATATATTAATTATATGATAATTAATTTCTTTTTCTCTAATAACCGATTGAGTGAGAAGTTATTGATGGTTTTATGGTAACCATGAGATAAAAGGAAATTTTTTTTTCTTATTTTTAGCACTTACTTCATTCGGAAAGAACTCATGAATTAGGCTATCAAGTGAAAGAGTTTCACTAAGCGATAGCTTTGAGAGACTACACGATCAGCTAAGTGATCGCTTAGAGTTGACGATACGATGGTCATTTAGCTGATCGTTGCTACATGATTGAGTGGCTAAGTCTATACAATAGGTTGTCGTTTACTAAACAATCGAGCACATCGTCTATACGATAGACTACTTATTATCTCCCACTTGCTTGATCGTTTACACGATCGTAGACCTCTAGTCTCTTCGAGAATACCAAGATAACCATTGTGGCGGTGTCCTTACTCAGTTCGTGGATCAAGTTAGACTCGATTGGGTTCGAGGATCTGTTGGTCATTCATTGTGTACGTGTTCTTGGTCGTGTTGTTTCGGTCGTTACGTTCGACTGTTGCTGTGGACACTTTAGACTGATCGAGGGATTCGGGAAGAATAATTCTTCAAAGGTATGCATCCTCTATCCCTTGTATCATTGTTTAACATGCTGTAATTTCCTTTTGTATATGACTTGTTAGTTTCCGTTTTAGACTGTGATTGACAGTGTTCAGATCAAATGGAATTTGAAATGATCCCTTCTGTTACTCATGTAAATCTTCGTGCTTGATTTCCTTTAAGAAGATGAAGACATAGTGTTTACATGGTTCGGCAAGATTGCCTACGTGCACGGGAAGATCTGAATTCTTTTATTGATGAAGATTGCATACAATTTTGTTGTTTACAAAAAACTAAGGAAAATGATGATAACTCTCTCTGTGTTGAATTTAAAATCGTATTTATAGAGTATACCAGCTGACCGTTTACAAAGTTTGTTGTCAATAAACAAAAAACTGAGGTATTTGAGTCAATGCTTCTTCAAATTATCCACCTTGACTCCAATGCCTTGCAATCTTTTGATCTTCCTGATTCTAACCGATTTTTCTACCTTGTGTCTGGAAGCTCAAAGTCAACCTGTTCTAAACATTTAAACAATTTAAGCTTTGAAACAGGTTTTGTTAATATGCCAGCTGCATTGTCTGAAGTACTGGATCGTCTGAAGTATGAACCTTTAAAAAGTCTTTCAGCAATCCCTTGAGCCATAATGCCTATTTGATTGCTTTTGTTAAAGCCATATATTCAGCTTTTGTTGTAGATAAGGCTACTATAGGCTGTAGTGATACTTTCTAGCTGATTAGATTAGGACCATAAAGGAAAAGGTAACCTGTTAAGGACCTTCTTTTGTCCAAATCACCAGCATAGTTAGAATCCACATATCCATAAAGTTCTATGTTTAGTTCAGCTGACCTTTGGTAGACTAATCTTGAGTTTTTAGACCAAACCAAGTACCTTAAGATCCATTTAGTAGTTTCCCAGTGTCCCTTACCAGGATTAGACATATATCTACTGACTAAGCTAGCTGAATATGAGAGATCAGGTCTGGTAGAAATCATTAAAATCATTAGGCTTCCGACTGCTTGACTATAGGGTATGACAACCATCTGTTTCTGATGTTCTTGGTTAGAATCTCTAGAAGAGTTAGTTGAGGAAAGCCTAAAGTGTTGAGCAATAGGTAAGCTCACAGTTTTAGCATCATTTATGTTGAACCTTTTAAGGATCTTCTCAGTATAATTGGACCGGTTGATGCTTAGATTAGACTCATCTTTGTTCCTTTGGATCCCTATTCCTAGGACCTTGCTTGCTTTTTCTAAGTCCTTAATATCAAACTCTCTTTTTAAGAAGTTTTTAACATGGGTTAGATCTTCTTTGGACCTACTTGCCAGCAATATGTCATCTACATATATGAGTAGGTAAACCTTGTCCTTGTAAGAACCTGTATTTACATAAACACATATGTAAAATGAGCTTTTTTTGAACCCAATGCTAGAAATATAGTCATTGAATCTCTTATATCAACACCTAGGTGATTGTTTTAACCTATATATAGACTCGTTGAGTAAGCAAAAAAAAAATTTATTTTTCTTTAACTTCAAATCCTTTAGGTTGCGTCATATAGATTGTCTCCTCTCGATATCCATGAAAAAAAGCAGTTTTGACATCTAGTTGATACAATTCTAGATTATTTTGAGCAACTAAAGATAGAAGAAGTCTTATGGAAGTCTGTAGGAGAGAAAATCTTATAATAGTCTATTCCCTATTCCTTCCCTTTGAGTGAACCCCTATACATAGGCTTTTGATCGCAGGATGCTTCTTTAAGTTTGAAAATCCATATAGAGGCAACAGGTTTGTATCCCTTTGGTAGAGGAACTAAAGACCAAGTGTCATTCACTTTTAGTGAATGCATTTCCTCATTCATTGCTTCAATCCAATCCCTTGCATTAGCACAACTTGTTGCTTCCTCAAAGGTTCTTGGGTCTTGGTTAGTAGGAGCTACAACAACATTTAAAACTAGATTCATATAGTTCATTTCAGTATATCTAGCTGGAGGTGTGATAGTTATCCTTTGTCTATCCCTAGCAAAGACATACTGGCTTAAATCAGGTTGCTCACATGTTGTCTCCTCATGTTCCCCTACATATTCATTAGTTTCTTCTGTGTTAATAGGTTGGCTAGACTCTATTGGTTGCTCAGTTGGTAACTCCATCTCAATTTCTGTGTTGGATGACTCTTCTTCATCCTCAATCTTTTTCTCCTTTTGCATAAACATCTTCTCTTCCCTAAAGGTGATATTTTTGCTCATTATGAACTTCCTCTCAACCGAATGCCACATTTTGAACCCCTTGACACCCTCTGTAAAGCCAAAAAACATGCACTTGATTACTCTGGCCTTTAACCTTCCCTTATTTTGGTGTACAAACCCTACACATCCAAAGACCTTGAGGTTATCTAGGTTAGAAGGATGACTAGTCCACTTTTCTTCAGGGGTAAGCAACAATAAAGATGTGTGAGGGCATCTATTCAAGGTATACACTATATAGGCTGCAGCTTCTGCCCAATAATATTCCCCTAAGATAGCATCAGAGAGCAAACACCTAACCCTTTCCATTATGGTTCTATTTAACCTCTCAACAATCCTATTTTATTGAGGTGTATACCTCACTGTTCTAGTTATACCATTTTCACTGCAAAATTTATTAAAGTGTTCATTGCAAAACTCAAGCCCATTATCGGTTCTAAAGTATTTTAACATTTTAGATGTTTGATTTTCTATCATGGCTTTATATTCCTTAAACTTCTCAAAAACTTGGTCCTTAGTTTTATGAAAGTATATCTAGCTCTTTCTAGAAAAGTCATCTATAAAGGTTAGAAAAGACCTTGAGCTACTAAGGCTTGGTGCAGGAGATGGTCCTCATAGGTCAGAATGGACATAATCCAATGTTCCTTTGGTGATGTGCTAAGATTGTGAAACTTTGTCTGGTCCCCTTACTTAGAATGCAGTGTTCACAAAAGGAAAGGTGCTCACTGATACCTTTGAGTAGAATTCATTACTTGGACAGTGCTTGCATCCCTTTTTCACTAATATGGGATAGTCTTTTGTGCCACAAGTCACCTCTATTAAGCTTGTTGTTGAAACCGTGTAGGCACTTATCATCATCTCTACTCCTCTCACAATATAAAGGTCATTGACCTTCTCACCAACCAACACAACCTCGGAATCCTTGATCACATCAAGAACTCTACCTTTTCCTCTACATTCACACCCAATGGAGTCCAACATGCCCAGAGATATCAAGTTGCTCTTTAGCAAAGGTACGTCTCTCACATTTCTTAAAAGCTTGATTGATCCATTCTTTAGCTTCAAGGATACTGAACCAATCCCTTTGATCTTGTAGGCTTCATTGTTTCCCATGTACACAGATTCTCCATCTACTTCCTTGTAAGTATTAAACCAAGGTTTGAAAGGTGTCATATGATAGGTACAACCAAAGTCAAGTACCCAATCATGCTTCCCAAGAGGACTGATTTGGTTGGTTTGGTTTGTATTGGAGGCTAAGGCATCATAAAAAAAGTAGGAACCTTCAACCACTGAAGCTTTTGGTTGTTTTCTCTTCTGATCTTTCTCTCTTTCTTGGTTTTTCCTTTTCAGGCTGTAGCAATCTCTCATCAAGTGACCTTTCTTCTTGCATTAGTTGCATCTCAACTTGATCTTAGGTTTGTGCTCTTCACCTTATTGGTTTTTATTCCCCTTAGACTGGTTCTCCTTGTTCTTCCCCTTGGCAAACAACCCCTCTGCACTAGGCTGCTCCTTCTTGACTGATTGAAGCTGTAACTCTTTAGTTCTTAATGTTGAAATGATGGCATCAGTGGTAACTGATTCTCTGCCATATTTCAAGGCATTCTTCACCTCCTTATAGGCATCGGGTAGAGAGTTTAATAACACAAAAGTCTCATTCTCGTCGCCAATTTTTTCACTAAGGCCCTTGAAGCCTGAGACTATCCTCTTGAACTCATCCAAGTTATTTGAAAGAGGCTTGGCAAAATCCATCTTGAACGTGAAGAACTTCTTCCTTAGATACATCTTGTTGGGGAGATCCTTGGTTGCAAAAAGACCTTCCAGCTTGATCCATATCTTGTAGGTCGTGTCTTGGTCAATTACTTGTCTCAAAATACTATCATTGAGATTTAGAACCAGAGCCTCATATGTTGTAAGCTCCATGTGTTCTCTTTCTTGTGCTGATATAGTGGGTGGCAGAGTTGATGTGTCTAAAAGGGCCTTGTATGCTCTCTGTTGTCCAAGAATGGCTTGAAGGTCAAAATCACCCTTCCCAAAAAACTTCTCAATCTCATACCTTGCAACCACTATTTCTGATCTGATCATGTATCGAGTCTTGATTTCTTGAATGTCTTGATGCTACAATAATGTTGACCTCGATGATCTTTAAAAGCTCTGATACCACAAATTGTTGGGTTAACCACTCTTCACAAGGCCCAAATACCCAAGATCAACGCTGGAAAGATAAAGAAATGACTCCGAAATATTCTTCCAAATCCTCGATACTCAACACTCGATGCTCGACATCTTTTTACTCGATCCTCGATGAGAATTCCCTTCTTTATCTGATGAGTCTCTTTTAACTCCTCGATGGAACTCGATGACAACTGAACTAATACTGAATCTTACAAGATGGTTTTTGAATGATACACAGTGCTACTCGATAGCGAAGAACGATGCGATTTGAATGATGAATTGAAGGCGTGCGATTTGCAGTAAAGAAAACACTTATATGAACAAGAAAGATAAGGCAAGAAGATAAAGACACAGTGTTTATGTGGTTTGGCAAGATTGCCTACGTCCACAGGAAGATCTGAATTCTTTTACTGATGAAGATTGCGTACAGTTTTGTTGTTTACAAAAAACTTAGGAAAATGAAGATAACTCCCTTTGTGTTAAATTTAAAATCAGCGATATTTATAGAGTATACTAGCTGACCATTTACAAAACTAGTTATAAACAAACAAAAAACTGAGGTATTTTAGTCAAAACTTCTTCAATATAGAAGCTTCATTTTTTGATTGAAAGATAAAGGATGAATGTTAAATTTAGGAAATTCTGTAGAATTTTATCTTCTCTCAAACTCCCCTCCAAACCCTCATCTTCTCTTGCTTAATTCCCATCAGTTTTGAGTTCCACCACTCAAATCTAAGTGGAAGAATAGTAGAAATAATCTCTTGGTGGTCTATTATGATTTGAAAGCCCAATTCTTAGAGAGAAGCAAGGATATAAAGGATTTCTTCAAAGGTATAAGTTCTTGAAACCCTTTTCTATGAAATTATGTTCATACATGCTTTTACAACTCAAGTAAATGTAATTAGGGTACTTAATGATTTTGATTGCTTCCGTTGCATGTTTGTAAATTCCATCAATATATTAATCTCATTAATAAAAAATTCACTCATTGATTTGAACAATTTAAATCATTCCTCATTACTATCATTTAGTGAGCTAACAAGGGAACCTTATGGACCTACAAATTAGAAGCTCCAATAATATGAGATTAATTGATAAAATGGAATGAACTTCTGGGTCAGTATTCACTCTGAATGGAGGAGCAGTGGTGTGAAAAAGTATAAAGCAAAGTTGTATTGTTGGCTCCACAATGGAAGCTGAGTATGTAGTTGCAAGTGAAGCAACAAAAGAATCAGTGTGGCTCAGAAAGCTCCTGACCGACTTGGAAGTGGTTCCAAATATGCACCTGTTAGTCACTTTACATTGTGATAATAGTGGAGCAGTTGCAAACTCAAAGGAACCTAAAAGCCATAAACGTGGAAAGCACATTGAACGAAAGTACCATCTTATCAAGGAGATTTTACATAGATGAGACATGATTGTCACACAGATAGTCTCACAAGACAACATAGCTGATCCATTTACAAAGGCCCTCTCGGCTATAGTGTTCGAGGGTCACCTAATGGGACTAGAACTACGAGATACTTATTACTAGGGAAAGTGGGAGAAATAATGGGTATCTGATGCCCTAGTTTATTTTATTTATTCTTTTTGTTTTCTCTCATTGAACTGAACATTGTATATATTATCCATTAGAGTTTTAGTCCAAGTGGGAGTTTGTTGGGTTGTATGTCCTAAAACTCGTAGTTTGTAAAGTCAAACATTTTATGTTACCAATAAATAGTGTTATTGAATTTGTAAATTGCACTTGTAAAGACTAAATCCAATAAACTAAGATCAATGGCTATTATATGAATACATGAACTTTATGTGGAGACAAAAAGATGGATCAAGTTTGAGTAAATAGCCAAAATGATTTATAGTATATGAAAGGTTGGGTGCCCTATTCTAGTAACACTATCGGATGCGGTCCACTTTGTAGTTGTTACAATTGTAAGGTGCTACAAACGAAGTGATCTTGATTCGTTCATATATTGACATGATGAGTGGGGGCGTCTTATACAATGAGTTTGCGTAAGATCGGATCAAGAAATAAGTCACTCTTACTTTATAACGTTGTTTACTGTTTAAGACTGACTATTTCACTTAGATAATCTAGGTAACTCGATCTTAATCTTGAGCTAACTATGAACTCCTATTTATTCGGGATTATCCTTAGATTTGCATAGGTGAGGGTTGGCTCAATAGCGTTGGCTCAATAAGCCTCCTATTTCAGGGGTAAGACCGAGTAGATAGCTGGGAACATAAGGTGCAAGATGAAATTCACGCCTACTCGATTTTGGGATAGGAGAAAGGTTTCTTAAGTGCTGAATCTAAGTCTTGAACAAGGGGCCCCACCCTCTCATTGGCCCGAGAGGGATTCGGTTTAGTGATTGGATCATATACAAATTGTTCGTTAGAGAATTAGTGAAACATAAGGAGAAAGACGTAATTTCAGGGGTAAAACAATATTTGACCCAGTCGTTATTACGTTAATTTTGTTTTTCATTATTCAAATTCTGTATTTTCGTAAAATTCGAGGAAAATTTTGTTAATTTTGAAGTTCAGTTTTGTTTAAAAGGGTGATTTGGATTTATGTCACATTAATTTAATTTTAAGTTAATATCAAAAATTTAAATTTATATTGGAGAAATTAATTTGATTTTGGTTTTGGAATTTGAAGAGAAAAGGGAAAGAGTTTTAAGTATATATATTTAGATATATTTGTGTAATAAGGGAAAGGTTAAAATAAAAATGAAATAGAATATAATGGAATAAAATAAAATAAAATTTTATTTCTTTTATTAAAATAACCATTTTCTTTTAAAAAGGAAAAGTAAAAAAAAGCTCTTTTCTCTCCTTCTTTCTTTTTCCTCCCCCCAACGTGAAGGCCCTCTCTATGTGCCCCAGCAGCCGCCGACCATCTCCTCTCCAGTCGGTACCGTGCGTTAGATCGAGCCGCCACCAGTTCGTCGGTCGTTCGTTCGTGGGCTGTCATTCGCGCAGGTCAGCTCGATCTCGTCAGCGAATAGCGATCGTTCAGATCTCCTCCGTCGCGCGTCGATCTCGCCCAGCCGGTCAGATTCACGTCCGACACCATCGTCTGCCCAGTCGCTCCTCCGCGCGCCACACGCCGTCGAGGATTTCACCTAGCAACGCTCGCGAGTTCTTATCCGCATCATTCATGGGGTTCTTCCTCGCTGCCCCTTGCCAAAGTTTCCACGTTCGCCAGATCTAAAGTCGTTTCCATTGAAGCGTCATTGTTCTAGTTGTTTGCACTCTGCTAATGGCATCCCCTGTCCGTCGCCATCCAAGATCTCAGCCAGTGTCTTGACGTCGCCACTATCGTCGTCTTGCTCTCGCCAAATTCTCAAGATTTGTGTAAGATTGGGTCCTTTAGGTGAGTTTTCATGATTTTTCTTGAAGATCTTTGTTACCCATTAAGTTTTGGCTTCAAGTTGTTAATATTCATCACATGTTGGTGTCATCCGTCATTTGTCCAATAGATTCAGGTTTATGTTTAGGTTGGTTTGTTTGCAAAGTTTGGGAGCGAGTTCAACTTAAGCTTCAACTTTTGGGTGAGTTGTTTGGTGAATTTTAGAATGATTTTATGCTTTGGATCTAAGCACTAAAGTTTGGAGTTAAGCATATTTTTTTATTTGTATCAGGAGTTTGATCCAAGATTATTCCATTCTAAGAAGAAGATAAACTTGTTAGTTATTTTGGGCTTAAGTCTGAGGTAAGTAATCTTTCTACTGGAACTGCCCACGGGCCAGACACTAGATATATGCTAGCATGATAGATGAATATTAGGACAGAACAATAGCATGATAAACGGATAGTATGGTATGACCGATATATGTCTTTATGAGACTGAAAGATTTATTCATGCACGTAGATACTTGCATGCTAGTAAGAGATGATGATACTTGATTCATTGAGGTTGTATTTGATATGAGGATATTGGGGCGTATATACATATATATAACCATGATGTTGAGGTGCATATGTATGTTATAGAACCATATTGTGATAATTGTGATGTTGAGACTGTGATAGTGTCTGTGCTAATTAGTTAGATGCTCACCAAATATTGTGTTTCCTTCGAGATTCACCAGATTGTGTTTCCTTTGGGATTCACCAGATATTGTGTTTCCTTCAAGATTTACTAGATTGTGTTTCCTTTGGGATTTACCAGATTGTGTTTCCTTCGAGATTCACCAGGGGTTGTGTTTCCTTCGATATTCACCAAATATTGTGTTTCCTCTGGGATTCACCAGATTGTGTTTCCTTCGGGATTCACCAGGGCTCAGTTTCCTTTGGGATTCACCAAGGGTTATGTTTCCTTCAGGATTCACCAGAGGTAGTGAGTATACTTAACTATAGTAGGATAGAAACCAGTTTTTCATGTATGTATGTGTCCTATGAGGACTAGAGCAGTTTTTATGTTTCACCAGAGGTAGTCATCTAGAGGACATAGATGCCTAACCCGACTCCAGTAGTGGGTTACTTACTGAGCATTTTATCCTCATCATTTCTCATGTTTTTGTTTCAGGTAAAGGTAGAGATGCACCAACGATTGACAACTGGAATTCGTGATCGAGCCACTGGGACCAGTTTTATGCTTCTACTCATGATATTTAGATTTCTTTCCATGTTTTTTTTTTTCAACTTTCAGTTTTGCTGTTTGAAACTTACTATTAAGAGTTGTTTTCAGAGTTATTATTATCATTTATGATTTATGGGTACCCTATTATTTGTTTTAATATTTTAATTTAATGAAGGACTTTTGAACTTACCTTATTTATTTAGCATTTATTTCACCATAAAAGGGTGTCGTTTTAAGTTCCATGCATGCATGTACTTAGTAACGGCCTAACTTAAGTCCTAGGGGTCGGGTCGTTACATATTCTTCACCCACTTACTATAAAATACTTCCCCCATTCACCTTGTTCTTGACCCTTACAAACACTTTCTGAATGGAGGTCACTCCTAGGGTAACAAGAAGCGTCGTACGAATCTCACGGTATGGACTTTCTAAGGACGTGAGAGTTGAAATCAATATATCGTATATTTGATTTTACATTGAACAACTTCCCGTCATTCACCTTGATCTTAATTCATGCAAATACTTTCTGAATGGAGGTCACTCCTAGGGTGATACGAAGTGTCGCATGAATCTCACAATGTGAAACTCTTAGGACGTGAGAATCAAAATCAAAACATCACTTTTGATTTTACTGTGAACAACTTCCTCTATTCACCATAATCTTGATTTATATTAACATTTTCCAAATGGAGGTCACTCCTAGGTTGACACGAAGTGGAACATGAATCTCGATTGTGAACTCTTAGGGACATGAGAGCTAAAAATAACATATCACATATGTTATTAATCTCCCATTGGAGCGTTTATTAAATTCCTACTGAAGTGTTCTAATAACATATCATATATGCTATTAAACTCCCTCTGAAGTGTCCTAACATTTGTATGGGTATATATTTACTTAGGAATGTTCCGGCTAATTAAACAACCTAAGTTTAGGTGTTTATCCAAGTATAACATTTATATTTGGATTGAACCTACGATGTCTAGGTGATAAACCAGTTTTAAAACCTCACACCGCTCACGTATTGCTCATAAAACTGGTTAACAACGCTCAATTATTCAGCCATAATCCCCAGGTAGAAGGTGTTCCGTAGACCATCAACTTAAATACCTCCAATCTTAGACAGGATTATATACCAGTTGAGTTTGTAACCCAAGTTTTATAAGAAAACATCCTATTTTAACTATTAAAACAAGTGGTTAACTTATGTGAGCATGCAGCTTATCTTTGTTATAAATTTTAATGTCTAACCAAATTTCATAACAACTTATAAAACTGTATACATGTTTTTGCATCCATAACATACATTAGATATCTCATGATTTAATATAACACTTATATTAAAATATCTGAAACCCTGCGTACTATATATTATAACACCTTATAACCTATTTTCAATGCATGTAACATGCTTCCTATGGTGGGATTTAATCCTACATGGCATACTATATGAACATACAAGATTTATTTAATTATAACATACATCATATGCAAAAATAATTAAACACGGACCGATATGGTTTAGTTTTGGCATTCTCAAGCAAACAAAAGTCTAATTATTACAATAATAATCAAAATTAGCTCCAAAACACTTCTAGACTGCTTAAACCACCTTGAACTGCACCCGAACCACTCGATGCTCAAAATATGGCTGAACCGGGCAAAAAACCATCGAGTACCATCAAGCATTGAGTATGCCATCGGGCATCGAGTATGGCATGGAGCATGAGCATCAAGTATGCCATTGAGCATCGAGTATGGCATCGAGCATTAAGTATGCCATTGAGCATTGAGTATGCAATCGAGCATGAGCATCAAGTATGCCATTGAACATCAAGTATGACATCGTGCATCGAGTATGCCATTGAGTACCATTGTTCATCGAGTATCTACCAAAATACTATCAAGTATGGCATCGTGCATCGAGTATTTACCAAAATACCATCGAGTAAATATCATCGAGTACCATCGAGTATGGCATCATGCATCGAGTATTTTACAAAAATACCATCGAGTACCATCGAGTATGGCATTGGGCATCGAGTATTTTACCAAAATACCATTGAGTATCATCGAGTATAGCATTGTGCATCGAGTATTTTACCAAAATACCATCGAGTATGCCATCAAGTACCATTGAGTATTTACCAGTTGCTGAAAATCCAGTTCTGCTGCTCGACCTTCTTCACTTCTTTCTTCATTTACAATCTAATTGCAACTGCAATGACTCAAATCGAATTACAAACACTTAATCACACATTAGGCCTATCAATCAAGAGTCAATTATAAGAATTATAACATAATTGAAGAGAAAACAATGCTAAAACTTAGAAAAACCATATAAGTTCTCCATTTTCATACAACTTATGAAAGAAATACCCACAAGCCAAAATTAACTCGAATTGAATGATTAAATAATGCTCTGATACCAATTGTTAGAATACAGAAACAGACAGTGGAAGTAAACAGGATTATTAAGCATTTTAATTCCTTAATATTGACATCAAGATATGCATATTCATTGGGTATTAAGATGGTTTCAAGAAACACATACCTTTGAAGAATTCCTCCAATCAGAGTTGCTTCTCATGAATTCTCAGCTTCAAATCTTCAGTAAATCACCGAGAGATCTTCTCTATTATTATCAACCTTGAATTTGAGTGGTGGAACTCAAGATTAAAGTGAATTTGTGAAGGGAATAGAATGGGTTTCAGGTGAAGAACATTTTCTCTAGAGAAAACAGATTTTTCAGCAACTCCTTTCTCTTCATCAACAATTTTTTCGAGTTTTATGTATCATTTTCATGCAAGCATTGAGGCATTGATCAATAATACTTCAATTTTCACTTGCAAATTGTGGCTAGATGTTGAATTAGGAATTAATCCACCAAAATATGGATAATTCCACTAACTTAGTTAAAGTGAATTAATTTCAATTTCCATTTTCAATTTCTAATTTTAATTAATTCTAAAATTAAATAAAATCTAATTTAATTAATTCTCAATTAATTAAATTCAAAAATAAAATTTCTTAAATTGAATCAAATTGAAAATTAATTTGATTTTAGTTAATTAAACATACTTAATTAATTAAATAACAATTTAATATAAAATATTAAATTAATCATACATCAAATTTTAAACATGAATTCTATTCATAATATTTAAATCAACATTCAAATATTATAAACTCTCCAATTTTGTTTAATTTCGATAAATTAAACGTTAATTGATTAAACTTCTTTAATCCAATTAATAAATATTCATTAACTACCGACCACTCCACTAAAGACCGATAGTTGCACTATTCGCACTGTAGATATATTTATGTGTCCATGGATATAACAAATCTGTAGAGTAATGAGCCTTCACAAATGCTCATAACTATAGTTAGGTTAAAATACCATTTTACCCCTATTGTTACATCTAACTCCTTAAGTACCATTGATTCCTCTAATGAACAAATAGTTTATAGTCCAACCATAAACTATGGGCTAGTGGTTAAGGCCTCATTGTTCAAGACTCGAAATCAGCTATTAAGGAAGAAATTTACCTACTTTCCCATGGAATGAGGAGTAAATTCCATCTTGTGTAGCTGTGTGTCGAGCTCCTGTGTAGCTGTGTTTCGAGCTCCCTAATCAGAGAAATCCTCAAAATGGTAGGCTTGTTGAGTCGGCTATCATGACCACTCTCATCCATACAAATCAAAGGATTGTTGTCATAAACAAGAGTTCACAACTCACTCAGGATTAAGGTCAAGTCTTCTGTGGTCATCCTACTAAAATATTAGTTTCTTCAAGTAACAATGTCGTAAAGAGAAACTAATTATTTCGTGGTTCGGTCTATGTATAAACTCCTTCATACAAGATACCCCCACTCACATGTCTCTACATGAACAATATGATTCATATTGTTTGTAACACTTACATATCATGTAACAATTACAAAGTGGGTCATATTCACAGTGTTACCAGGATAAGGCACCCAACCTTCATCCATTTACTGCAGACCTTTTAGGTTATTACTTGAACGTGAACCACCTATATGTTAACAACATACTATTCAAGTGACATCATATAATCTTGGATCTTAGTTTATTTTATTGAATTATTACTGTTTAAATGTCACATAAAATACTTATGATTTTATTAGATAAATAATTTGTTAACAAAAACTACAAACCACGATATACACTAGATTTAGGACATCAATCCCAACAATCTCCCACTTGTCTAAAGCTAGTAAAATGTATCAATATACAAAAAAAGACGAGTTGAAAAGTAAAGTATCAATATATAATATAATAAACTAGGGTACACAATTAAAAAATAAAATCTCCCACTTGCCCTAGCTTAGGTGACTCATATCTCGTAGACCCAGACCCTTAAGGTGACTCTCAAATACTTTAGTCATGAGAGCCTTTGTAAATAGGTCAGCAATATTGTGCTTCGAGGAAATCTTTATGACGATCACTACTCCCCGTTGCACAATCTCTGAAATAAGATGATATTTATGTTTTATATGCTTTCCATGTTTGTGGCTACGAGGCTCTTTGGAGTTAGCCACAACACCACTCTTATCACAATAAAGTGTGATGGGCAAGGATATGTTTGGAATAACTTCCAAATCCGTGAGAAACTTTCTCAGCTACACGACTTTTTTAGCGACTTTGCAGGCAATTACATACTCAGCCTTCATATTGGAATCCACAATATAACCTTGTTTAATGTTGCGCCATATCATAGCTTCTCCATTCAGAGTGAACACTAATCCTAATGTAGATTTCCTTGCATCTTTATAAGTTTGAAAATCAGAATGAGTGTACCCTATAAGGATCAAATCCTAGCCTACATGAGCATATAGTTTCTCGTTCTCCTAAGATACTTGAGAATAGCTTTCACTATTGTCCAGTTATCAAATCCTAGATTGGATTGATATCTACTCACTACTTCCACTATAGAGAAAATGTCGGGTCTAGTACACAACATGAAATACATCAGGTTACCTATTGCAGATGCATAGGGAATTCGTCTCATCTTCTCAACTGCTTGAGGTGTCTTAGGACATTGTTCATTAGACAAGATAATTCCATGCCTGAAAGGTAACAAACCATTCTTGGAATTTTGCATTCGAATATCTGACTAGCACTTTGTCAATATAGGATGCCCGAGTCAAGGCTAGTGTTTTGTTCATTCAATCCCTTATAATTTGGATCCCTATAACAAATTATGCTTCACCGAAATCTTTCATTTGGAATTGAGTAGCTAGCCATTCTTTAATAGTAGTCAAGTAACCAACAACATCCCAATGAATAGGATATTGTCCACATACAACGTAAGAAAAGTTATTGAACTGTTGATGATCTTTTTATAAACACAAAACTCATCAACATTTTGATAAAAGCAATAAGATTTGACAACATTATCAAACCTTCTATTCCCAGATCAATATGTTTTTTTCAATCCATAAATGGACCCATTAAGCTTGCAAACTTTTTGCTCTTGTCTTTGTTTAGTGAATCCCTCTGGTTCGGTCATGTAGATGGTTTCGTCAAGATTACTATTCAAAAGGGCAGTCTTAACTTTCATTTGTCATATCTCATAGTCATAATATGTGGAAATGGATAAAAGAATCCAAAAAGACTTAATCATAGCAACAGATGAGGAAGTTTTTTCATAGTCCAATCCCTCAACTTGGGTATAACCCTTTGCTACTAGTCTAGCCTTAAAGGTTTGTACCTTTCCATCTACACCAAGTTTCCTTTTATAGATCCATTTTCAACCTTTGGTTTTACTCCATCAGGTTGATCTACAAGTTCCCAGACATACTTAGAGTCCATAGACTTCATTTCTTGATCCATTCATCTTTATCAACATCAACCATCGCCTTCTTGTAAGATGATGAATCCTCAACCTTATCATCTAATATGACGGTTTAAGTTTTTGTTAAATCCAAATAGCAAATAGGTTGGGTTACAATCCTCCCACTACGTCGAGGCTCTCTCAAAACTTGAGAAGGATGTGTTTGACTAGATGAAGCAACATCAACAACTCTTTTTGAAGTGCTCGCCTTTTCAACAACTCTTGTTGAAGTTTCAGTAGTTTCTTTGAAAATTTCGTTTAATACGATTTGGCTTCTTGGCTTATATTCTCTAATGTTGTTTTCTCCTAACATTGGATCGAAGAAAAAACCACCTCTCGTTTCTTTAGAATAACCTACAAATAGGCATAATCTTGAACGTGATTCCATTTTTTTGGATTTGCCACAAGCACATGTGCTGGACATCCCCAAATCCTGAGATACCATAAACTACTTTTACGACCTCTCCGTAATTGAAAAGGTGATCTGGTAACACTATTTAATGGAACCTAGTTTAAGTGGTAAGCTGCAGTCTCCACTACATAACCCCAAAGCAAGATAGGTAGAGAAGCATAGTTCATCATAGAGTGAACCATGTCCAATAAAGTTCTATTTCTCCTTTCTGATACACCTTTTTGTTGAGGTGTACCAAGTGCTGAGAGTTGAGATGTAATTCCATGTTTTATCAAATAGTTATGGAATTCAGTATCCATGTACTCTCCATCTCATTTCGATCGAAGCGTTTTAATCTTTTTGCCTAAAAAAATTTCAACTTCAACCTTATACTCCTTGAACTTTTCAAATGTGTCAGACTTATGTTGCATCAGGTAAACATGCCCACATCTTGAATAATCCTCCATAAAAGTTCAAACCTTCCTCTGGCTTTTACACTTATCGGACCACAAAGGTCTGAGTGTATAAGCTCCAAGGGTTCTTTGGCTCTATAACCTTTTCAAGTAACATGTCGTTTTGTCATGTTTTCCTCTAGACAAGATTCACATACAAGTAAAGAATTTTCTCCTAACTTATTTAGAAGTCGATTCTTAATTAATCTCTCAATCCTATGGAGGTTAATATGACCTAGTCTTAAATGCCAAAGATGAGCATTTTCTTTAGGAAAAAAATTTCTTTTCTTAGTTTTAGAGGTTATAGTGTGAGCATTTCAATATTGTAGAGCATTTTTTATACTAATGGTCTTAGTACATATAAGTTGCTTTCTTTGTTGTAGAACAAATATCAATACCATGTTTCGAAATAAACGCTTTATCTTGAATAAAATATACATTAAAAGATTGTTCCAACAAACATGAAACTGAAATCAAGTTTCTTTTAAAATTAGGAACATAGTAAACATTGTCTAACAACATAAACTTTGTTTTAAAAAACAACTTCAAAATCCCAACTGCAACTGTTGAGACAACCCTTCCTGTTCCAATTCATAGTTACATCTCTCTCGCTGCCAACTATCTTCAGGAACTAGTTTACTGCCAAGAAGTACAAACGTAGTTAGTAGCTCCTAAATCAAGTATTCAACCATGGTTATTATTTTCCACTAAACACATTTCTGGTAAATTATATTTACCTTCTTTTTTTCGGTCATCATCTTACAAGAAGACAATAGTTGATGTTGACAAAGATAATGGATCAAATATATGGATAAAAAAAATGGAGTCCATGCACTCCAATTATTTCTGGGAACTTGTAGATCAACTTGATGGAGTAAAATCCATATGTTGCAAATGGATCTATAAAAGAAAACTGTGGTGTAGATGAAAAGGTGCAAACCTTTAAGGTTAAACTAGTAGCAAAGGGTTATACCCAGGTTGAGGGAGTGGACTATGAAAAAACTTTCTCACATGTTGCTATAATTAAGTCTTTATGGATTCTTTTATCCATTGCCAAATATTATAACTATGAGATATGCCAAATGGATGTCAAGACTGCCTTTTTGAGTGGTAATCTTGACGAAACCATCTACATGACCCAACCAAAAGGATTCATTGAACAAGGTCAAGAGCAAAAAGTTTGCAAGCTTAATCGGTTCATTTATGGATTGAAACAAACATCTCGATCTTGGAATAAAAGGTTTGATACTGCAGTCAAATTTTATGGCTTTAATCAAAATGTTGGTGAGTTTTGTGTTTACAAGAAGATCATCAACAGTTTAGTAACTTTTCTTGTGTTCTATGTGGATGATATCCTACTCATCGAAAACAATGTAGGTTACTTGACAACCATTAAAGAATGACAAGTTGCTCATTCCAAACGAAAGATTTGGGTGAAGCACAATTTGTTCTAGGGATCCAAATTATAAGGGATTGACAGAACAAATCACTAGCCTTGTCTCAGGCATCCTATATTGACAAAGGTCTTGTCAGATATTTGATGCAAAATTCCAAGAAGCGTTTGTTACCTTTCAGGCATGGAATTATCTTGTCTAAGGAACAGTGTCCTAAGAGACCACAAGAGGTTAAGGAGATGAGACAGATTCCTTATGCATCTACAGTCGGTAGCCTTATGTATTCCATGTTGTGTACTAGACTCGACATTTGTCATGTAGTGGGAATGGTCAGTAGATATCAATTGAATTTAGGATTTGAACACTAGACAATAGTTAAAGCTATTCTCAAGTATCTTAGGAGAAGAGAAACTATATGCTTGTGTATGGTATGGGTGGCCAATCAAACCCCAAAAATCGAACCATTTCTAAAAACTTAACCGAATCGAATCAAAAACTCAAGGAAACTAAAAAATGCGCTTCGGTCCAGTTTGAAGAAATTTTGAAACCGAATTAATTCGGTTTGGTTCGGTTTCAGTTTCGAAAATCAAATTTGAAACTGAACCAAACTGTTTTTAGCTAATATATATATATATATATATATATATATATATAAAGAGTAAAACCAAATTTAAAATCGAACTAAACCGAATCATTTTTCAATTAAAAAAATATAACATAGATTTTTTAAAAAAACGAAAACCGAATTTAAAATCGAATCGAACTGCATATATGTGGTTCAGTTCGGTTTCACATATTAGAAAATTTGGTTTTAGTTTGGTTTGACCACCAAACTAAACCGAACCAACCCGTTTCCACCCCTAGTGTATGGTGCTAAGGATTTGATCCTAACAAGATACACTAACTCTGATTTTCAGACAAATAAGAATTCATGAAAACCCACATCAGGATAAGTGTTCACTCTGAATGGAGGAGCTATACTATGGGGCAACATTAAGCAAGGTTGTATTGCGGATTCCACCATGGAGGCTAAGTATGTAGCTGCCTGTGAAGTTGTTAAAGAAGCCATTTGGTTCATAAAATTTCTCACATATTTGGAAGTTTTTCCAAATATGTCCTTACCTATCACAGTTTATTGTGATAAAAGTGGTGTTGTGGCAAACTCCAAGGAGCCTCGTAACCACAAACGTGGAAAGCATATAGGTGCAATATCATCTTATTAGAGAGATTGTGCAACAAGAAGATGTGATAGTCACAAAGATTGCCTTGGAGAAAAATATTGCCGATCCATTTGTAAAAGTTCTCATGACTAAAGTTTCTGAGGGTCACTTTGAGGGTCTGGGTCTACGAGATATGAGTCATCTAAGCTAGAGTAAGTGGGAGATTTTATTGAAAATATTGTATGCCCTAGTTTATTATATTGTATATTGATACTTTACTTTACATCATATATTGATACTTTAATTTCCCATTCGTCTTTCATTGAATTTTGATACACTCCACTAGCTTTAGACAAGTAGGAGATTGTTGGGACTGATGTCCTAAATCTAGTGTATCTCATGCTTTGTAGTTTTGTTAACACAATTATTTATCTAATAAAATAGAGATATTTTATTTAACATTTAAACAACATTAATTCAATCAAATAAACTAAGATCCAAAGTTATATGATGTCACTTGAACAGTATATGGTTGACATACAGGTGGTTTATGTTCAAGTAATAACCTAGAAGGTCTATAGTAAATGGATGATGGTTGGGTGCCTTATCTTGGTAACATTGTGGATAAGACCCATTTTGTAACTGTAACATGAGATGCAAGTATTACAAACAATATGAACCATATTGTTCATGTAAAGATATGTGAATGGGGGTATCCCATATAAAGGAGCTTATACATAGATTGGACCACAGAATAATTAGTTTCTCTTTATAACATCGTTACTTGAAGAAACTAATATTTCACTAGGATGACTATAGGAGACTTGACTTTAATCCTAAATGGGTTGCGAACTCCTGTTTATTATGACAGTCCTTTGATCTATATGAGTGAGAGTGGCCATGTTAGCAAATTTAATAAGCCTACTATTTTGGGAATTTTTCTAATTAGGACGCTGAGAACATAGCTACACAAGATGAAATTCACTTATTCTCATTCATTGAGAAAGTAGATAAATTGCTCCCTTAATAGCTAGGACTATAAACTATTTTTTCATTAGAGGAATCAGTCGTACTTAAGGAGTTGGATGTAACTATACGGATAAAATCGTATTTTGACTTAGCTGTAGTATGAGTATTTATGAAGGGTCATCGCTCTGTTAATTGGTTATATCTATGGACACAAAAATATATCTATAGTGCGAAGAGTGTAGCTATCAATCTTTAATGAAATGATTGGTAGTTAATGAATTGAATTAAAGGAGTTTAATAAATTAATCTCATATCATTGGAGCTTTTAAAATCATATCAATGAATGATTAGAGGTTAGTATAAATATATGATATTTATGGTAATTAATGTATTTAATATATGATCATCTAATTAATTGTTAATTAATTAAATAAAGGTTATTTAACTAATTAGCACTATGAGTATAAAGAGAAATACTTGGAGAAGGGTTAACTTTCTTCATATAAATATACCCTTATAGCCCAATTATGGAAAGTTCTTTTTATTACACAAAAACCTAGCCTCCAAGCCTCCACCTTCTCTCTAATATTTCTTTAAAAATTTTCTACCATTTTCCTCCTCAAAACTTCTTGGAGACCACTCTTCCAAGTTCTTTAGAATCCTAGAGAATAATAAGATAACTTTGTTGGTGGTATCCGTATTCATTGGAGAAGTTGAAGATCGTTGATAACGGTGGAAGAGAAAAGCTAGAAGAATCAACAATCAACAAAGGCGAGTTATGATTTCTTCTCCTCTTCTTCTTTTCTAGCTTGCTTATAGTTTTGTTTGAATGTTTATCCTAAAAATGCATGTTTTATTTTATTGTTTTTGTTTCCATAAAAATTGAATGTCTAAATACNAGCTTGCTTATAGTTTTGTTTGAATGTTTATCCTAAAAATGCATGTTTTATTTTATTGTTTTTGTTTCCATAAAAATTGAATGTCTAAATACGAGACGTTCACACGCTTTTACGGGAATTCGATTCATTCACTTTGATGTCTTTACTGTTGTTTCCCCTTTGTTTTTAAACTCATCTTTCACATTTGAATATTCAACAAGGTTAGCATTAATCGAATAATAAATAGATAAAGAATTAAGCTTATCTTTCTATATGTTAGCCTCTTCATTGTGCACGTGACTCATAAGCTTTTGCAGCATCGAATCTTTCTTTTTATGCTTCAGGTGGTTACGATAGTCACTCTAAGAAGGTGGAAATTTTTCAAGCAACCCATTTGCTTGAAGAATCTTGCACATCTTCATGCCTTTAGATAGTATGTTGGCCACTAAATTCGTACTCATGAATCTGCTCCATCACTAGTTTGTCGTCCAAAATTTGGAACTATAGCCATTTACCGACTACGTATTTTCTTTTACTTGCATCATCGCCTCCATATCTGGATTCTAGGGTATTCCAAATAACTTTTCCAGATTTTTGGATGACAAAAATATAAAATAAAGAGTTTGTCATGTGGTTAAGTAGATGACCACGAATAGTTTTTTTTATCCTTCTCAAATTTTTCAGAATCTATGGTACAAACTGGATCAGTAATAGAGGTTGTCAGATCAGCGATGGCAGCAGATAACACCGAAAATGTGTTATCTAGCTCTGCTTAGTTTAGGATTGTTCTAGAATTTTATGTGTTTAATATGCTATTTTGTAAGCTTCGAGCACTCAGGAGATATAATCGAGCATTCGGAGTCATTTGAATTTAATTTGAGACAATTTGGAGTTAATTTGGGCATTCGGGCTTCAAAGGAGGAAAGTTATCAAAATACCTAGGAATTGAGTGTTGCAACCCTCTACCAAGCATAGAGCTAGCTCACAGACGGAAGTAACACATCACAAGTAGCGGAATTACCCTAGCTTTACACTGCATCATTACGCTTAAAGGTAGTAGCTCACATATCAGGGTAGCGTAACAACGCTACGCTCAACGTAGCTACGACATGAAGGTTGATAGACAAGGAGACGTACACGCTGATGAGAGTGTAATGCTCAATGTCACAACACTGAGACATTACACTGTGGCATAAAAAAGCCCACGTTGCAGCGTGATAGTCCTTCAGCGTTGTGACACTATACCCTGTCTATAAATACTTATTTTAGGTCAAGAAGTTCTGTCATTCTGCCGACTTCAACCCGCTCAGCACTGATTTTTCTCTATTTTCTTCTATTTTAGTCCGAGAAAGTGTCAAATGATACCTTGGCGATTTTCATGAATATTATGGGCTAAGATAATAGTTTTTAGCTTGGGTTTTTGGTTTTTGTACCGATTTGATATATTTGTGAGTTTTCAAACTAGTTTATTGTAATTTTGGATTCGATTCTATTATTGAATGTTTATGATTACGTTATTGAATGCTTGGAATTTTATAATTATCACTTTTGATTAACATTTGATACATGACATATAATCTGATTTTAATCAACTTGAAGAAATAGGTTAGGTTAGCTTGCAAATCATTTAGATGAATATTGTTCTAACCAACCTATAATCAAATCAACTGAATATTTAATTAAGGTTATTTCTGTTAGATATTTAACCTAACGTTGCCCTAGATTTTATGCAATTAGGCAAACTTGAATTTGCATGTTGTTCATCGTTTTAAATTTGGCTAATTAGTTGATTAGGTCAAATTAGTCGGCCGTTCCAATTAATTTTGTTAGGTATAAACAATTGCTTCAATCTAGTATTGAGAATTCTTGATGGAAAGCATTGAATAGGAGAATTCCTTGATAACCCAAGCTAGGCTCTCTCAAGTTAAATTTCATCACTTTACTTTTACTTTATGCGTTTAAATTTCTCTTACAACAAAACAATCTTCAATGCCCCTTGGTTACACAAGGATTGAAACATTTTAATTGAGTAATTCGAGGGCTCTCTAAGTTCGACCCATGCTACCACTACTACATTATTTTGAATGGTTACAGTTAAATTATTTGGTTCAGATTTGGACGATGAAATCTGCTACGACCAGTAGTAGCATCCTTGGAAGATGTCAGATCAATCATGACAATAGCATCCTTATATTTGTCAGGGTTGTTTATGGTGAGAATGTAATCCGCTTCCAACTACTCAAAGAAGATCAGCAACTTCTGGGACCAGCGACGGTAATTAGCTTCGTTGAGCAACTCTAACTTGGACAGATCTGGAAGAACTTTTCCCAATTTAATCGAGATTAGTACTGATCAAGTTATTATTTTTTAATAACCTATTCGTTGTTCTGTGGAAACCACTACCTTGAAAGCAAATTCGGTACGGTCGTGGTGCGAATCGTTCTTGTCGGTTGCTCTCCAAGGTTACACAACATCCATCGTTTGACGTGCACACGTTCAACAAAAGGTTGGAATGAAATTGAGAGAAGATTGTCATTCAAAATCAAGAGGAAGAAGAAAAGTATGAATAAGCTCTATTTTTCAGATATGTAACTTATGGTTTTTGTAAAACCATGGGAAGATGAAGACTAATAGGCAAAAAATGTTTGCAGAATTAATTTTAGATTTGGATATGGCACAATTAAAATCCTAAACATTTTTATTTTAATATAATTAAGTTTCAAGGGTTTAAGGTTTTTATGGTATACAAAAGTTAAAAGAAAAAAGAAATAAAACTATTTATCTATTTCATGCGAGCGTAGTTGCCCTGCCTATCTGACCGGATGGCGGTGGCAGCATGAGTATGGGGAAAGGCCCTTTACTCCCACTCTTTCCACTTTTGCAAGTCCTTAGAAGTGGTCATATTTATAAATGACGTTCTATGTCATCTAACTTATTCCAATTTGTATTCATACAGTTTGAACAAGGACATCTTGTTCTTCCTTCATCTAAATAATTCTTCTTGACTTTGATAAAATTATCAACACCATTAGAATATTGACTAGACCGCCGATCTCTTAAATTTATCCAACTACGATTCATAACAAGCAAAAAGTGAAGTACGTAAATTAGAAATCAAAATGTTAGAATCTAAGACTTAGTTTAAATGAAAATAAGCAATCAAATTACTAATAAAAGTTAGGTAGATCTTATTAGTGTCAATGTCATTTAAGTGGAAAAATAACACATATGATTGAAAACACCCTTAATCTTCCAACATTTTAGTAAGGGTAAAGATCTTCTCAAAGTTCTTAACTCCAACAAATAAATAACATCATCATCTCATAATCTTCTTCTTTGAACCAATGTCTATTGAGAAGTAATAAGCATAAAGTAAATATAGAGAGATTGTGTAAGATTCATAGCCTACTCTACGAATTCACATAAAAGGAAGACCTGACTAAGCAAGTTTCTGGGTTATTGAAAACCAAGAGACAGAACCGAAGTAGACCTTTAAAGACTTGACCACCTAACAGTGAA
Source organism: Benincasa hispida (assembly GCF_009727055.1). Lineage (NCBI taxonomy): Eukaryota > Viridiplantae > Streptophyta > Magnoliopsida > Cucurbitales > Cucurbitaceae > Benincasa > Benincasa hispida. The sequence goes on along the minus strand of NC_052352.1, from coordinate 7,863,996 downwards.
ATAGGTGTTTCAGTGGCAACGACGTCGTCTGATTTCTTGAGAGAGACACACTACAAGAAAAATAGCTTGATTGTGAAATAGGAGTAATTCTTGCACAAAACACACTAGCTTAAAGATAGATGAAGGGCAAGGTAACGAGATTGACATTTATAAATGGTATTATGAGGCCTTTATGTAGAAGAGTCCAAATGAAAAATTTATACTTTTTTTTTATTTCTCAAATTGGACTACATTTCAAGACAAATTCAAGAAAAAATGATTAATAACAAATATGTTTCTTAAAATAAAAAAACAAAAAAAAGTAAAAAAAAAATAGTGTTATCAAATGCCTCATAAACCAGATATGTTGATGAACATTTTTTAAAATATTTTTACACATTTTATATGGGTAATAAGGAATTCAAAAACTGAAATTAAAATTTTAAACAACAAAATTAGACTAACAAGGGAAATAAAGAGGGGAATTCAAAAACTAAAATTAAAATTTTAAACAACAAAATAAATAAAAAGGGGAATACGAGGACGGCTGGGTTAGGGTGCCGCTAAAAATGAATTTTCTTATAGTGATATATACCCTCTAACAACTCTCATGTCCTAAGGTATATGTGAATCGTTCCCAACAAATCTCGTAGGATTCTTTAGGTAACATGGGGTTCCATCACAAAATCAATTGACAATGAGAGAGTAGTTTATCTATCTTATAAACAGTGTGAGCTCCCTTGATTTTTCCAATATGGGATCCTCAATATTATTGTCGGTTAGATTCTTAGTTATGGGTCTTTTTTCTTCCTTTTTTTTAATTTCTTCTTTTGTTTCGTATTGAACTTTTTTTTTTAAATTCAAATTGAGATATACATATATATATATATAACAAGATACTAGAGGAGAAAGGACTAGGGGATCCATCAAGGCATCTAAAAAGGTTGACACATTCTTACCATTATCATCATACTCCCAAACTAAAATTTTTTTGTTTGATGCATTCGTTCAAGGAATAGAGTTAGTTATATACAAACAACGAGTTAGAAGGGAGCTTGAACCCAAAGGATAACAAAATACGTAAAGAGGCTAGAAGAAAAGCCTTTCCGTTAAATCATAGATGCATCCTAATTAAAAAATAGAGAAGATCTTTTGCAACACAGAGCTTTAAGGGTGACGATCTCACCAATAATTTTTTTTGTTTTCTCCAAATACATACTAATGTGTTCAATTTTATTCTTATAACCAAAGGTCCAAAACTAACCCACTGACTTGGTATGGTTCGATTTTGTTTTTCAAATTTTAAAGTTTTTGTTGCACTCTGCCATCAAGATAGAGTGAAAAATGTGTTATATATGAAAAATTACATCTCCAAATATGTTGGGTTGACCACTCTTTACAAGGTCCAAATATCCAAGATCAACAATGGAAAAATGAAGAAATGGCTTAGAAATATTCTGTCAAATCCTCGATACTCGAAACTTGATGCTCGACGTCTTCCTACTCGATCCTTAATGAGAATTTTCTTCTTCGTCTGACAAGTCTCTCTTAAATCCTTGATGGAACTTGATGACAACTGAACTAATACTCGATCGTACTCAACGGTTCTTGAATGATACTCAGTGCGACTCGAAGGTGAAAACGATGAACTCGAAGCTACTCGATAGCGAAGAATCAATGCACGATTGACTCGATATTCAGATTACTCGATGCGATTTGAATGATAATTGAATGTCACACGATTTGCAGTAAATAAAACACTCGTATGAACAAGAAAGATAAGGCAAGAAGATGAAGACACACTGTTTACGTGGTTCAGCAAGATTGCCTACGTTCATGGGAAGATCTGAATTCTTTTTACTGATGAAGATTACGTACAGTTTTGTCGTTTACAGAAAACTAAGAAAAATGATGATAACTCTATGTTTTGAATTTAAAATTAATGGCATTTATAGAGTATACCAGTCGATCATTTACAAAGTTAGATAAACAAAAAAAGAACCGAGGTATTTGAGTCAAAGCTTCTTTAAAATCAAATATAAACAAGTACTAATATGGAGACATGATTGTTTTTTTTTTGTTTTGTTTTTTTTTTTTTTTTTTTTTGACGATGGTGGGGTGAAGGAATCAAAGCTCTAACCTCAAAGTTAACCTATATATTTGATACCAGTTGAGTTATGCTTGTTTTGGCATATAATTGAAGTTTAAAAAGTACACTAGAAATAATAGAAAAATAATTAGTTTAAACAAAAATGAAATACAAAAAGCCTGCAACATAGCAAACGCTTTTCCTTTATTACAACACTTCAAAGTGTTGTATTTAGATGCATGCCAAACTGCACCTATATTTCTCAGCACACATTACAAAAAATATATATGTTTTTGGTTCTTAAGTGTTTAGGTCTAGTTTCTATTTGTATTTTAGTTTTTTTTTACAAAAAAAAAAAAAAAGAAGAAGAAATTAGGTACACCTAGATATCTCAACTAAATTGACACAATCCTAGAACTTTCATCATGCCTCGGACCTAGAAGTGCAAGTTCCATTGCCACATAAAATGTTTTGAGTTTGAGATTTGAGATTTATTTCAATCTCGTTCTCCGATATATTTCAAGATTTACACTCTTAACCGTCGTTTTTTTTATTAAATATCCACATATTTTCTTTAGTTTTAATGTCTACTAATTAATTTTAAATAATTATACTTAATTAAGTTTTAGTGTTTTTCATCACTATTTATAGAAAGCTTTTGGATAAGAGAGATGAGTAGGTGTACTTGTATATTTCAACGAAGTTGACATATACTTAGCTTCCTCATCTAGCCCCACAACCAAAAGAAATATATACAATAGAAATGGAAACAAGTACAAAAGCAGTCTGATGAAGAGCTTGAGATAAACTAGAGCAACAAAGTATTCTTCATCACTATTAAAATTAAATTTAAAATTATACCTCATAATTATTTAAAATTAATTAATAGACATTAACATCAAAGATTGGTAATGAGTATGTAGTGAGAAATCGTACTTAAAAGTATAAATCTTGAAACGTTGGATCAAATTAAAAAAAAAAATTCAAATTTTAAGAGTAAAATTGTAATATTTTGAAATTTAGAAACTAAATTGAAATCAAATTCAAAATCTAAAACTTTTATCGTCTTGGGGTGAGAGAGAAGGTGAAGTTGATGATTAATTGAAGTTTCACAAATTCTCGAAATATATTGTTGTTTGGAACACCAATTCTTAATGTTCTTCTAGTCACCCCGGAATTAAAATTATCAAGATTAATTCGTCTTTTAATTAATCCTTTTTCGGCATTCCCTTCCCACCAATTTCAAAACACTATTATTATTATTACTTCTACTTCCTCTTTGATCATCCATAATAATGCTAATAATTTCATGATCATTTTCAATCAAATTGTTGAAAAATCAAACCTTTTGTTTCCAAAATCCCATCCCTTTATAACTCTTATCCACCACCTAAATGATTTCAAAAGTTGGTGGTTCCATTAAAACACCATATTCTTGAATCCTATTTTCTCACTGATCCCTTCAAATTCACTTCCTAAAATTCCCTTCAATAACTGTTTGTTGCTAAAATTACAAAGGGCCACAACCATAATGCTCATGATATTCCAAAACATACTTCTGAGAGAATTTGCTTCTGAATTTCTGGAAAGAATCTTTGTTGAAAATACGTTCTAAAACCAAGGAAAATTTACATGTCATTAAAAGTAGATGAATCCAAAGAATCAAGAACTACAAGAAATAACAGATACGATAGCTACAAAAATGGTTATAAAAGACCTTTTATAGACTTTTTCGAATGTCTTGTTATATTGGATGTGTTAGGTCTGTTTCTTCTTCTATGGGCCTGCTTCTGTAAAAGAGAAAATATTTTAGCCCAAATAATGAAAATAAAGAGGCCCTTTTAGCTTGATCCAATTCTTGTAGCCCTGATTCTTTGCCCCAAAATTCTTAGTTGGTATAGAACTAGGTTAAGAATTGACCACAAATTTTCAGCTAATGGCTAGCACGTGGATGATCCCATTGAAACTTTGTCTGATGAAAAAAGAAAACAACTTGTTTCTTATGGGTGCAAAATGAAATTTCTTTCTCTCTCCATCTTTCTGATTCTCTCGATCTACCGCCTTTCTGTACTCTTTCTTTCTTCTAACCCTAATGAGATTTCTTTGATCTGTGTGATTGTTTATGAGTAAACGATGAGGAAGCTTGCAGTCGAATAGACGAAGGCAGAAGAAAGGATGTAGACGATCATGCAATCGTGTAAAAGATTGCTCTGAAGAAAGGTGTACGATCGCGCAGTCGTGTAGACGATTGCTTGAGGGAAGATAGACGATCGCACAGTCGTGTAGACGATTGCTTGTAAGAAGGTGAATGTTCGCGCAATTGTATAGACGATTGGTTGAAGGAAAGATAGATGATCGTTCTGTTCTACTAGACGATACGAAGAGAAAAGGTAAACGATGGACGATCTTGTAGACGATGAGAAGAGAAGAAGAAAAAAAAAAAACACTACAATGTACGTGGTTCGACTGTGAAAGCCTACGTCCACGGGAAAAAGATATTTTTATTATGAAGCTAAGTCACAGACCCTCTTTTCTTTACAAATTGCTCAAGTTTTCTTGAAGCTTTTGTAATTGTTGTTGTTGTATCTAAAATTTGTAAATGATGAGTTTAAATACTATTTCTGATACAAGTAGTTACAATAACTAACTGTAAAGGTTAAAGAAATGTGAAAACAGCTTCTTGATATTGATGTATGAGCTTATATTCTTCAAATCTCCACCTTAAGCTCAACATGCAACTTCTTCTCCTTCATGATTTAACATGTCTTCACCCTTTTTCAGGAAGCAGAAACCCAATTTGACCAAGACAGCTTAAAAGCTTGAGTTTACTCACAAGTTTGGTAAGCATATCGGCTGCGTTCTCGGTGGTATGAACTTTAGCACCTTGATTTCTCTTTTTTCTATTCTGTCTCTGACAAAGTGATACTTGATATCTATATGTTTGGTCCTTGAATGATACTGGGGGGTTTTGGAAAGGTGAATGGTGCTTTGATTATCACAGTAGATTTTAACTACTGTTTGATCAATACTAAATTCCTTCATCAGTCCTTTTAATCACATAGCTTCCTTTATTGCTTCTGAAAGTACCATATACTCTGCTTTTGTGCTTGACAATGTAATCATTGACTATAAATTAGCTTTCCAACATAACAAGTTAGGACCAAATAAGAATAGATAACCTGTTAGAGATCTTCTTTTGTCTTGGTCACCTGCAAAATCTGAATCAACATATCCATATAGTTCTAAATTTGATTCATTAGTACTTTGATATGTTAATTTTGACTATTTAGACCAAATAAGATATCTTAAAATCCATTTTGTTGCTTCCCAATGTCTTTTTCCAAGGTTAGACATGTTTCTATTGACTAAACTAATGCTATATGATAAGTCTGGTCTAGTAGATATCATTAAGTACATTAGACTCCCTACTGCTTAATTGTATGGAACTGATTGCATTTGAGTCAAATGTTCTATGTCTATCTCTTTTGGTGAGTTCTCAGAGGACAGTTTAAAGTGTAGCAATAGGAATAGTAACAGGTTTTGATTTGCCATATTGAATCTGTTTATAACCTTTTCATAGTAGCTTAGTTGACTTATGATTAGGGTTGAGGTTGTTCTGTCTCTCTGAATTTCAATCCCAAGGATCTTTCTAGACTAACCCAAGTCTTTCATGTCAAATTCTATCTTTAGGAGATTTTTGACATGAGTTAAATCCTCTTTAGACTTTCTGGCTAGTAGCATATCATCCACATAGAGTAATAGGTAGACTTTGTCCTTATAGGTAGTAGAGTTGATATAAGTACAAATATCATAGGCACTCCTTTGAAAATCTATACTCTCTATGTAGCCATTAAACCTCCTGTACCAGCATCTAAGGGATTGTTTTAAACCATATATTGATTTTTTTAGGAGACAATATAGGTCTACCTTGCCTTTTTCCTCAAACCCTTTAGGTTGAACCATATATATTACCTCATCTAGGTTTCCATGTAGGAAGGCAGTTTTAACATCTAGTTGATCTAGTTCTAAATTATACTGAACAACTAGTGATAAAAGAAACCTAATAGAGGTTTGTTTCACTACTGGTGAAAAGATTTCCGTATAGTCTATTCCTTCTCTCTGAGTAAATCCTTTAGCCACTAGCCTTGCCTTATATCTAGGCCTTTCATCTTTAGTAAACCCTTCCTTTAGTTTATAAATCCATTTAGAAGATATAGGTTTACAACCTTTAGGAAGAGGAGCTAGGGTCCAGGTTTTATTGACAATGAGTGACTCTATCTCTTCACACATAGCTTGAATCCAAGACCTAGCATTAGGGCAGTTCACTGCCTCTTCAAAAGTAGCTGGTTCTTGGTCATTAGGAGCTATTGTGGCATTTAAAACTAGGTTCATATAGCTATTTTCAGTATACCTAGCAGGAGGAATTATCACTCTTATCTGTTTATCCTTAGCTAAAGAATATTGACTTAGGTCAAGGACAGCTTCAGTATTCCCAGTGGTCTCATTTGAGACATCCTCTTCTTCTTCTAAATATATAGGAGGGTTTTTGTTAGTGGAAGAAGCTTTAGGTGACACCACCTCAATCCTAGTGGTGTTAGGGCTATTAGGAACTTCATAGGATGTCCTCTCCTTTTGCATAAACATTTCTTTTTCTCTGAAGGTGACATCTCTACTTATAATAAACTTCTTTTCAGTAGGGTTCCACATTTTAAAACCTTTTACTCCCTCAGAAAAGCCTACAAACATATACTTTACTATCCTAGATTCTGATTTCCCCTGATTTTGATGTATCTAACCAACACATCAAAATACCCTTACGTTATCTAGGTTAGGTGGATGTGAGGTCCATTTTTCTTCAGGAGTCAAAAAATTTAGGGAGGAATCTGGACACCTATTTAAGGTGTACATTGTGTAGCTTGCAACCTCTGTCCAGTAGTTTTCAATTAAAATTGCATCAGATAATACACATCTAACTCTTTCCATGACTGTCATATTGAGTCTTTTAGCAACTCCATTTTATTGAGGAGTGTATCTAACTGTCCTATGCCTAGTAATTCCTATTTCTTTACAAAATTTGTTGAACTCTTCACTATAAAATTCCAACCCATTATCAGTTCTTAAGTATTTAATTTCTTTAGACGTTTGTTTCTCTATCATGAGTTTCCATTCCTTAAACCTATCAAACACCTGGTCTTTAGTTTTAAGGAAGTAGACCCAACTTTTCCTAGAGAAATCATCAATAAAAGAAAGTAAATACCTAGAGCCACTTAGGATAGATGTAGGGGTTGGACCCCATAGGTCAGAGTGTAAGTAATCTAGGATAGCTTTTTGTTAGGATTGGTGTCCTAATTCTCCCGACGTCTCGTTGTTTTGTAAAGATGCACATTGTTAAATGAATAAAATAAGTGTTATTTAATTCTGGCATTTACTCATATCTAATAAACAAAGTTCATTGGTTATCTTATCTGAACTTAAACATGTATATGTGATATACAAGTGGATCATGCCTTAAGTGATAACCTAAATTGGTCTGTAGTTTAAGGATTAAGGTGGGATACCTGATCCTGGTGACACTACGGATACGACCCGCTTTGTAGAGGTTTGCAAGTATTGTAAACTACTATAGATGGTTGATCCCGACCATTCATGTGGAGACGTGGAGCGGGGGTGTCCTATACAAAGAGTTTGTATAAGACCTGGACCACGAGATGACTAGACTCTGTATATAACACTGTTGATACAAGAGACTTGCATCTCACCTAAACGACAATAGGTAACATGATCTCAATCCTGAGTGTTTTGTGAACTCCTATTTTTTAGGGCATTCCTTTGATTAGTATGGGTACGAGTGACCAGATTGCCAACTCAACATGCCTACCTTTTTGGGGACTTGTGTGATCTAGGAGCTAGGAACTCAATCCACAATATGGAATTCACTCCTTTCCCGAAGCAGGGATAAGTAGAGAGATTACTCCCTTAAGAACTGATTCCGAGGCTTGAACATAGTGGTCACAGCTTCTCTTTGGAAGAGAAGACTCAGTCATAGTAGGACTATGACTTATGTTCATTAGAGGGATCAGTGGTACTTAAGGAGACAAATGTAACTATAGGGCATAACGGTTATTGACCTAGGTATACTTACGAGCGATCTGTGAAGAGTTGTTGCACTGCTCATTGGTTAAGATGAACACATAATATATCTGTAGTGAGAAGAGTTCAGCTGTCAATCTTTAGTGGAGTGCCTGGCAGTTAACAGATGGTGGATCCCGTGACTAAAGAGTTTAGTCAGTTATTCACGTATAACCATTGGAGCTTCGGATCTACAGGTCCATGAGATTCCCTTGTAGCTTGGATCATGTTGAAGGATCAAGTTCTTGGTGTTGATTTGAAATGTTCAAATTGACAAGAGTATTTATATATATGTGATATATATCGGTATGATGTGGTGAGATACATCTAGTGGAGAATTGATGTAAATGAGATTTACATTAATATTATGGAATAGAAAAAGAGTTATGGTTTATATGTTTCCTGAGATGAAATATTAAAAATATATGGTTATAAATATAGTATGATAAGTTGATTATCATTTATATTTATAATAATATTGATTATTAGATAATTAACACTTTTTCTTTTAAATAATCAAATGTAAAAAGGTGGTGGTTATTGATCAATGTAACCGTGAGGTTTTAAAAGGAAATCGGTTTCCTATTTGAAAAAGTGAGGTTTTTGCAAAGTTTGGAAAGTTCTGAGTTCATCTCATCTAGTGAAAAGAACTCACGGAAGTCATCAAGTAAATACAAATTTACTAAACCGACGGCTGGGCTAGGTAAACGCATCGTGCAGGTGCTAGCTAAACGATCGTGCACAGTGTTTACTAAGCGATCGCATAGCTGTGCTAGACGATCATTGGCCCAAGGTAACAATCGTGTTAAGAATCGACCGAGACTAAACGATCGCATAGCTTTTGCTAGACGATCGCAATAGTTTTAATTTAAACGATTGGGCATCGACCTATACGATAGGTCTCCGATTTCTCCCACTTGCCCAGTCGTGTACACGATCTATCTTTCCTCCATTCTTCTACCTCAACACCAAGTCCGATAGAGGGCCACCTCTAAGATTCTCAACACCGAGAAATTACCAAGGTCAACTTGTGGTGGGTGTCAGACTCAACTCGACACCGTCGAGTTTTTCGGAGGAACCGTTTGTGGTGCTGAAGAGACCGTTCATTGTTGTGGGGGAGTTCATGACTGAGGAGATCGTTAAGGACGAGCGCGAAGAGTTCGTGCTATGTTCATGCGGTGTTGTGATCGTGTAGATCGAGTGCTCGTGATTATAATTATTCGATCAAAGTCGCACATCGAAGTGTGGAGACGCGTCCTCTTATGATCGTTCAGTTTGCTCTCTGTCTTTATGTTGTTTCATGCTGTAATTTCTCTGTATATTTTCATAACCACTTGTATTAAAGTTGACTGTAAATGTATTGTTGATTCATGATTGTAATTTGGAATAGTCTTGCTTCTGCTGCTCCTAGAAATATCAAGTGTCGATTTCCTTCAATTGTAAACAACCTTGAAGACCAAACGTACATACCAGAGCAACTTCTATCTAGTGGAGGATTGATGTAAATGAGATTTACATTAAGTACCATGGAATAGAAAAAGAACTATGGTTTATATGTTTCATGAGATAAAATATTAAAACTATAGGTTATAAATATAGTATGATAAGTTGATTATCATTTATATTTATAATAATATTGATTATTAGATAATTAATATTTTTTTCTTTTAAATAACCAAATGTAGTGGGTGGTTATTGATCATGGTAAACGTGAGGTTTTAAAAGGAAATCAAGTTCCTATTTTTTTTTTAAAAAAAAATGAGGTTCTTTACAAAAGATTAAAAAGTTTTGAGTTTTCTCTCTAGCGAAAAGAAACTCACGAAAGTCGTCAAAGTAAATATAGATTTACTAAACGACGGATGGGCTAGGTAAATGATCGTGTAGGTCCTGGCTAAACGATCGTGCAGTGTTTATTAAATGATCGCATAACTTTGCTAGACAATCGCTGGCCCAAGGTACACGATTGTGTAAAATCGACCGAGCTAAACGATAGAGCTAAACGATCGCATAGCTTTTGCTAGATGATCATATAGTTTTATCTAAACTATTGGGCATCGACCTATACGATAGGTCTCCGACTTCTCCCATTTGCCCAGTCGTGTACACGATCCGTCTTTCCTCCGTTCGTCTGCCTCACGAAGTCCAAATAGAGCCCACCCTCTGGATTCTCATACCGAGAATACCAAGGTCGCCTCTTTGGTGGTGTCAGACTCAACTCGACCACATCTAGGTTTTCTGGAGGCCGTTCATGGTTCTGTGGAGGCCGTTTGTTGTTGCGAAGGAGTTCGTGACCGAGGAGATCGTTAAGGACGAGCACGAAGAGTTCGTGCTGTGTTCGTGCAGTGTTGTGGTCATGTAGATCAAGTGTTCGTGGTCATTGTTGTTCGATCAGAGTGCACATCAGAGCATGGAGACACTTCTGCCAATGTTCGTATAGAGTTTGTCTGTTTGTACATTTATAGTTCATGTTGTATTTTCTCTGTATACTTGCATAACTGCTTGTATTGAAGTCGACTGTAATTGTATTATTGATTCATGATTGTATTTGGAATAGTCTTGCTTCCGCTGCTCACAAAAATCGCGTTTCCAATTTCCTTCAATTGGTATCAGAGCCAGGTTCTCTGATATTCCAAATTATAGATCTGAATTGAACATTTTTACAGTCGCGATGGGTTTCTGCATTTGTAGTTAACCGTTTTCTGCATTTGTGGATGATTTAATGAATGTTTCGGGTTTAAATTGCCTTTTTTATTAAAGCTTTCATTATTACAAAGTGTTAATTGTAAGGGTCCTGTGTTTTTGGGCGAAATTAACTTTGCAATCGAGTTTGTAATTCGAAAAGTTCGAGTTCATCGAGTCGTTCGTGATAAAGCTTCGACGCATAGCGATGCGGCTCTCAATGAAAAAGAAGATCAAGCATTGATCGGATCGTGTAGCCTCAGGTAAATGATCGTTGGGATTTAACTAAGCGATCGTTTAGATATTTTTTCTAGACGATTGTGTAATATTTTCTAAACGATCGTTTAGCTAATGCTAAACGATGGGGTAAATCGTTTACCATATCGTGTAGCGGAGTCCTAAAGGAATGTTAACCAACCGCCCCCTAGCTCAAGCATACGCTCTTAAGTTCAATCCTGTAACTACAGAGGAGGAGAGTACATCTGTTCATGCTATTTTTGAACATGATGGTCCACTTTAATGTTGATGGAAGATGAACGGGTTCTAGCATTGACGGAGGCTAGCAAATTAACATAATTTTGGGAGTCGTTACCAGAAAGCTTCCTTCACTTTTGTAAAGCAACACGGTTTGAATGGGTTGATTAGCAACCTTACAACTCTACTCATGAGTTCACACATTTCAATCCTTATGAAAAGTAAGGAAAAAAGTTGGTGAGACAAATGTTGCCTTCATCTTGCAGAAAGTTCCATAAAGGTTCGCACTGCAGGAACTAAGTTTGCACCTTCTACTTCTGACACAACAAGTGGAAGAAGAAGAATGTGGTTGTTAAAGGAAGGGGAGAACTTTGCTAATCACAACCTATTGCTTTGCGGGGTAGGTTGACCAGTGCTAAGTTGACAAGGGAAAGTGGTTTCCAATTGCACAGGGGCGGGCACTAGAAGTAGATACTACCCACGTTATTTGAAGGAAAAAAAGAAACCAAACAAGGTAAATACGATTTACTAGTGTTGGAGACTTTGTTTAGCGTAGAATGATGAATCTTAGCTTGGATTATAGACTTTGGGGCACTAATAATATTTTTCTTCATTTTAGGCGGATTCAGTTCTAGGTGGCAGCTTGAGACTGGTGAGATGACGATGCGAGTTTGGAACTGGGCATGTTCATCTCAACTGTGGCAGTGAGAGGCCGTTTGGTTGATTTACAGAATAAATTTATCATTCTGAATGATGTATTTGGTTAGTTCTCGGTTAAAGAGGAACTTAATTTTATAAGTCATTGCTTGAATTTAATGCACCTTGAATTTTTTTCAGTAATAAGTGTTTATTCGAATAAGGTGTTGATATATGTTCAGCTAAACTTGCCAAACAATTTATATGTGCTAAGGCTCGTTAGCAACAATTCCCTCCATAACATAGAGATGTTAAAACTTATTATAATCAAAATAAACGACTTAAAGTTTCTCCTAAGAAAATGCCCACTTTGGCACACTTCGTTTAAGGCAGCAATTAAATCTCATAGAAATTGAGAGGTTGGGTGAAGAATGGACTTCAAACGAGTTAGAAGAAATTCTTTACCTGTGTGCGAGTCATAGCCTATGAAAGGAAAAATGACTAAAATACTTTTATCCGAACTAGAGTTAGTGCATTCGGACCTTTTGTGGTAATGAATGTGCGAGCCAGGGGAGGCTACGAGATACTTCATACTTTTACTGATATTATTCTAAGGTTATGAGTATGTTTATAGGCGAGTAGTGGTACCATTAGGGGAGTGTTGGCACACACCCTTCACCCACTTACTTATAAATACTCTCTCCGTCCACCTTGATATTGACAAATGCAAACACCATCTGAAGGAAGATACATCCTAGGGCATCTCGAGGCCAACATGAATCTCACGGTGTGAACATACAGGGAGAAACGTGAGGTGAATCATAGACATATCTGATATGCCTTCTTCCTCCCACTGCAGTATTTTATAACCTAGGGTTTAGTTTTACTTAGAAAAAACAGGCGCTAAGGATTTTAACATTATGTGAATTTTAGGTTTTCCCAAAGAGTAACATTTACTTTTGGAATCAGTTTGAACAACATTTTGATTCATTATCCATTAAACTATTTAATTAGGGAGTCTTTTGACCAAAAACGTCGCACTGGGCTTATTGAAAATCTATCTAATTCACCTTTCCAGGTAGGTTCCCAGGTAAGAGGTGTTACGTTTCTGTCAACTTAAGAACCCCAGCCTAGCCAAAACCCGCCTTAGACCAAAAGGTCCCCTTATAGATATGTTTACAACAAATTTAATCTTTATTCCAACCAATTTAATCCTATTAAACCGATTTTTTAAAGTTTAATATAGGTTACTATAAACTCTTTTAGTACCACTTGAACTTAGGTCTATCTCAATTCCAATTTTAAAACCCTTTTAAAAAACTTGAGTTCACCCTAAGTTGCATGCAACTCTGAATTATTGATTTTAGGTCTAATTTCCTTTATAACACTTATAAAGAAAAACATCTACCATCATCCAGATGCGTAAGGTTCCCACGTAACTACATGCAAGGCACTTTCATAACGATTATAAATGGTCCTAAGTTCATCGCTCAATGCATTGCCATTCTTTGCTACTTTTTTATATAACACTTGATACAAAAACCACAATGAATACAAGCTACAAAATATGCTTCCATTTCACCTCATTAGACTTTACATTATATATAAAAGCATGATACATGATAATGTCTCAATGCATGCAAATATAACTTAAAATATTATAATTTCATGATGGAAATATTTCTCTATAGGACATATATTATACATTTATAATACATGATGCATGAGTATTGCACAACTAAGGTGGGTTTTTAACTATATGACAAACAGTTTTGACATATAGTAACATACATACATGTTATAAGCCAATAAAAGTTGATGAACCAGGTTAAATGCCTTAAAACAAAAGGGAAGGCGTAAACTATTTACATTAAGTAGCGGAAGGAGTTCTCGGAGTTTCAAACAGGTGTAAACCGGGTCGTTGAGGACCGCTCGGCAATACAGCATCACTCTCTTCAACCATACATCGGGTGTATAGCATCCGCGATCGTCTACACAACACAAACCCTTCGTTTTATCACTTACCAGAACACTCCGCAGAGTAAAATGATGCGTTTAGCATTAATATACGATTGGTTCTTAGGAACAAGCAATTTTTCAGCCTACAGGACGATTCGTTTTAGCCATTATAACACGATCGTGTGATCCCTTTACTAAGACGAGGTGTAAGCTTGAAGTACACAATCGCTTAGTGCCATGCACTCCTTCACGAATCCGCGCTTCCTGCGATCGTCTAAGTGACTACAATGATCGCTGGAAAGCACAATCACCTAACGCGTGATCGCTTAGCCTAATTGTCTCCATATCGCAATACGGGCGATGTGCATAGTGTAAGAACAAGCGATGAAGTATCCTTTGCTATACTAAACACGAATCGTCTAGTGTGCGTGCCTTCTTATCCGTAAATCGACGATCATCCGTATTGCTCCCACTACGATCGGCCTATCGCTCTAGGCGCTACGCGATCGTGCAACAAC
>NC_052352.1:7805538-7847841 GCF_009727055.1 Benincasa hispida | reverse complement strand
TGAGATCATTTTGCACGCCCTCGTGTCGCCTTCGATGCAGCCCCCTTCAGATGGGTTTTGTGCAGTTGGTCAATATCAAAGTGAACTCCAGAAATGGATAGGGTCGCTTTAGGTTTTGTCCCAATCGGATTTTTTCCCTTCGAATTGGCCTTTTGGGATGAATCTCTAGGGCTTAAAATTGTGGTTCACACTTATGGGAGATTGTTAAGTAAGTTAATGATCTCTTGGCCAAATCAATGATGGCTTATCGTTATAGGAACAAGAGTTGTTCTGGTATTAATGACTGGTTGAGATCTTCTCAATTCAGAGGAGGGATAACTGACCTCCATTCGACGGCTTTTGTCCTAAATCTTTGAAGCATCAATGCGAAACTAGATGTCACATGGGGTTCATGTTAGTTTTGCTAAACTTTATTGGATGTTGTTTTGTTTTACAACGGGTATTTGCTTAAAACCTAACGTAGGTCAATGTGTTTTTCTTTTCAGCAACTCATTAGTATTTCCGTTTAAAGTTTTTAAAAAAAGACCGATTTATTACAGTGGAAAGAATCATGTGAAACGAATTTCGTGGCAAACAACCTTCATCCCACTACTCTCCAAAAGAGGAGACAAGACAGTAAATATGACTTATTGGTCTTGGAGACATGTCTGGTAGAGAATGATGATTCTGCCTGGATCCTAGATTCAGGTGCTACCAATCATGTCAGTTCCTCTTACTAAGGATTTAGTTCTTGGCAAACGTTGTCACAGGGAGAGATGACTCTTTGAGTCGGTAATGGAGAGGTTGTTTCAACTGTTGCTATAGGCAGGCTGAAGTTATTTGTTACTAGATAAGTTTTTGTAGTTCCTCGTATTAAGAGGAACTTAATCTCGGTTTCTTGTCTCATTGAACAAAACTATATCGTCTCCTTTTCTGAGAATAAAGTGTTTATTTTCAAGAATGAAATGGAGATTAGTCCTGGTTCAATGAAAAATAACTTATATGTACTAAGATCGTTAGTCATAAAAGCCTTGTTTAACACTGAAATATTCAGTACGGCAACAACAGCTAAAAGACCAAAGGTTTCTCCAAAGGAAAACGCCCATCTTTGGCATCTAAGGTTAGGTCACATCAACCTCGATAGGATTGAAAAGTTGGTGAAGAGTGGACTTCTAAAGAGTTTAGAAGAAAACTCATTGCCGGTGTGTGAATCATGCCTTGAAGGCAAGATGACCAAACGACCTTTTACTGGAAAAGGTTATAGAGTCAAGGAAGCCTTGAAGCTTGTACATTCAGACCTCTGTGATTCGATGAATGTTAGAGCAGAAGGTGGGTATGAATATTTCATCTCTTTCATAAATGATTATTCAAGGTTTGGGTATCTTTTCATAATGCAACGTAAGTCTGAAGCTCTTGACAAGTTAAAGGAGTATAAGGCAGAAGTTGAAAATTTGTTAGGTAAGAAGATAAAAACACTACGATCTGATCGTGGTGGAGAGTATATGAACTACCAATTCCAGAACTATATGATAGAACATGGGATTGCGTCCCAACTCTTGGCCCCTAGTACACCTTAGCAGAATGGTGTATCAGAAAGGAGAAACAGGACCTTGTTGGACATGGATCGGTCTATGATGAGTTATGCTCATCTTTCAGACTCGTTTTGGGGTTATGTAGTGCATACTGCATGTTATATCCTAAACAACGTTCCCTCGAAAAGTGTTTATAAAACACCTATTGAGTTATGGAGAGGTCGTACAGGTAGTTTACGCCACTTCAGGATTTGGGGTTTTCCGGCACATGTGCTAGTGACTAATCCAAAGAAGTTGGAACCGCGTTCAAAGGTTTGCCTATTTGTGGGCTATCCCAAAGAAACGAGAAGATGATACTTCTATGATCCGAGTGAGAACAAAGTGTTTGTTTCCACTAATGTTATCTTCTTGGAAGAAGATCACATGAAGGATCATAAGCCACGAAGTAAGTTCGTTTTACGTGAGATCTCAAGTGAGACTGAGACTGCTGAGGGTTCAACAAGAGTTGTTAAACAGGCCGACGGATCAACAAGAGTTGTTGAGGACGGGACGTCTAGTCAACCAGCTCAAGAGTTGAGACTGCCTTAACGTAGTGAGAGGGTTATGAACTCACCGGATCGCTACATGGGTTTGACTGAAGCCCAAAACGTCATTACGAATGATGGGGTCAAGGGTCCAATATCTTTTAAGAAAGCAATGAAGGATGTTGACAAAGATGAATGGGTTAAGGCCATGAACCAGGAAATGGAGTCTATGTACTTCAATAAAGTCCAGGAGCTTGTTGATCCACCTGATGGGGTAAGACTTATTGGGTGTAAGTGGATCTATAAGCGAAAGAGAGGTGTAGATGGAAAGATGCAAACCTTTAAGGCTAGACTCGTGGCAAAAGGTTATACCCAAGTTGAGGGAGTTGACTATGAGGAAACTTTCTCACCTGTTGTCATGCTTAATTCTATCATGATTCTCCTGTCCATAACCACATTTTATGTTTATGAAATATGGCAATTGGACGTCAAGACTGCCTTTCTGAATGGTAATCTTCAGGAGACCATCTATATGATTCAACAAAGGGGTTCGTAGTTCCAGATCAAGAGTAAAGAGTTTGCAAGCTTAATATGTCCATTTATGGGCTGAAACAAGCATCTTGATCTTGGAACATCAGATTTGACACTGCTATCAAGTCGTTTAGCTTTAACCAGAATGTTGATGAGTCTTTTGTTTACAAGAAGATCATTAATAGCTCAGTAGCTTTCCTCGTACTGTATGTAGATGATATCTTACTCATTAGGAATGATGTAGGATATCTGACTGACATTAAGAGTTGGCTAGCTACCCAGTTCTAAATGAAAGATTTGGGTGAGGCACAGTATGTTCTAGGGATCCAGATCATTCGGGATCGCAAGAACAAACGGTTAGCCCTGTCTCAGGCATCGTACATTGATCAAATGTTGATCAGGTATAGGATGAAGGATTCCAAGAGGGGTTTGTTACCTTTCTGGCATGGAATCGTTCTGTCTAATGATCAATATCCTAAGACACCTCAAGAGGTTGAGGAAATGAGACAGATTCCTTATGCTTCTACTGTAGGAAGTTTGATGTATGCAATGTTGTGTATTAGACCCGACATTTGCTATGCAGCAGGGATTGTGAGTCGGTATTAGTCCAATCTAGGATTTGATCACTGGACGGCGGTCAAGATGATCCTCAAGTATCTTTGAAGAACGAGGGACTACATGATTGTGTATGGAGATAAGGATCTGATCCTTACAGGATACATGGACTCTGACTTTCAGACCGATCGAGATTCTCACAAATGGACATTGGGGTCGGTGTTTACTCTGAATGGAGGGATTTTAGTTTGGCGAAGCATCAAGCAAGGATGCATCGTGGAATCCATTATGGAAGCTGAATACGTAGGGCTTGTGAAACAGCTAAAGAGGCTGTTTGGCTGAGGAAGTTCCTTACAGATTTGGAAGTTGTTCTAAATATGGATTTACCTATCACTCTTTATTGTGATAACAGCAGGACTATGGCAAATTCGAAGAAGCCTCGGAGTCATCGTCGAGGCAAGCACATAGAACGAAAATATCACCTGATCAGGGAGATTGTGCGTCGCGGTGATGTGATAGTCGAGCAGATCGTATCGGAGCACAACATTGTTGATCCTTTTACAAAGGCTCTCACGGCTAAAGTGTTCAAGGGTCACCTGAAGAGTCTGGGTCTGCGGGATATGCGACATCTTGTCTAGGGCAAGTGGGAGATGATACTGAGGTATGCCCTAATTTATTGTATATTGTACATTTTTATATTGTATTGTATATTAGTCTCCCGAGTCACTAGTATAAGTGGGAGATTGTTGAGATTAGCGTCCTAATTCTCCCGGAGTCTCGTTGTTTTGTAAAAATGCACATTGTTAAATGAATAAAATAAGTGTTATTTAATTCTAACATTTACTCATATCCAATAAACAAAGCTCCTTGGTCATCTTATGTGAACTTAAACATGTATATGTGATATACAAGTGGATCATGCCTTAAGTGATAATCTAAATTGGTCTGTAGTATAAGGATTAAGGTTGCATACCTGATTCTAGTGACACTACGGACATGGCTCGCTTTGTAGAGGTTTGCAAGTGTTGTAAACTAATACAAATGGTTGATCCTAACCATTCATGTGGAGACGTGGAGTGGGGTGTCCTATACAAATAGTTTATATAAGACCTGGACCACGAGATGACTAGACTCTATATATAACATCGTTGATACTAGAGACTTGCATCTAAACCTAAATGACTGTAGGTGACACAATCTCAATCCTGAGTGTTTTGTGAACTTCTGCCTTTGAGGGCGGTCATTTGATTAGTATGGGTGAGAGTGGCCAGATTGCCAACTCAACATGCCTACCTTTTTGGGGACTTGTCTGATCTGGGAGCTGGGAACTCAATCCACAATATGGAATTCACTCCTTTCCCGAAGTAGAGATAAGTAGAGAGATTACTCCCTTAAGAACTGATTCCGAGGCTTGAACATATTGGCCACAACTTCTCTTTGAAAGATAAGAATTAGTCATAGTAGGACTATAACTTATGTTCATTAGAAGAATCAGTGGTTCTTAAGGAGACAGATGTAACTACAGGGGCATAACGGTTATTGGCCCAGCTGTACTTACAAGTGATCTATGAAGGGTTGTCGTACTGGTCATTGGTTAAGATGGACACATAATATATCTGTAGTGATGAGAGTTTAGCTGTCAGTCTTTAGTGGAGTGTCTGGCAATTAATGGATGGTGGATCCCATGACTAAAGAGTTTAGTCAGTTATTCATGTACCGTTGGAGCTTCGAATCTACAAGTCCATGAGGTCCCCTTGGTAGCTTGGATCATGTTGAAGGATCAAGTTCTTGGTGTTGATTTGAAATTTTCAAATAGACAAGAGGTATTTTGATTATATGGGATATAATCGGTATGATGTATGAGATACATCTAGTGGAGGAATTGATGTAAATGAGATTTACATTAAGTACCATGGAATAGAAAAAGAACTATGGTTTATATGTTTCATGAGATGAAACATTAAAACTTTAGGTTATAAATATAGTATGGTAAGATGGTTATCATAATATTGATTATTAGATAATTAACACTTTTTCTTTTAAATAATCAAATGTAGATGGTGGTTATTGATCATGGTAACCGTGAGGTTTTATAAGGAAATCGATTTCCTATCTTGAAAAAGAGAGGTTTTTGCAAAGTTTGAAAAGTTTTGAGTTCTCTCTCCGGTGAAAAGAAACTCACGGAAGTCATCAAATAAATACAGATTTACTAAACGACGGTTGGGCTAGGTAAACGATCGTGCAGGTGCTAGCTAAATGATCGTGCAGTGTTTACTAAGTGATCGCATAGTTTTGCTAGACAATCGCTAGCCCAATGGAAATGATCGTGTAGAATCGACCGAGCTAAACGATCGCATAGCTTTTTCTAGACGATCGCATAGTTTTATCTAAACGATTGGGCATCGACCTATACGTTAGGTCTCCGACTTCTCCCACTTGCCTAATCGTAAACACGATCAGTCTTTCCTCCATTCGTCTACCTCACACCAAGTCCGAACAGAACCCACCCTCTAGATTCTCACACCGAGAATACCAAGGTCGCCTTGTTGGTGGTGTCAGACTCAACTCGACACAGTCGTGTAGACAATTGCTTATAAGAAGGTGAACGTTCGCACAATCTTGTAGACGATTGCTTGAAGGAAAGGTAGATGATCGTTCTATTCTACTAGACGATACGAAGAGAAAAGGTAAGCGATGGATGATCTTGTAGACGATAAGAAGAGAAGAAGAAAAAAAAACTGCAATGTACGTGGTTCGGCTGTGAAAGCCTACGTCCACGGGAAGGAGATAGTTTTATGATGAAGCTAAGTCACAGACCCTCTTTTATTTACAGATTGCTCAAGTTTTCTTGAAGCTTTTGTAATTATTGTTGTTGTATCTAAAATTTGTAAATGATGAGTTTAAATACTATTTCTGATACAAATAGTTACAATAACTAACTATAAAGATTAAAGAAATGTGAAAACAACTTCTTGATGTTGATGTATGAGCTTATATTCTTCGGGATGCTATAATAAAGTATGAAGGTATAACTTATTTACTTTGCTATAAAAATATTTAATAGTGTCTTTTATTAAAGCTATAGTAAGTTTATATAGCTACAACAATATGTTATCTTTATCTTATAATAGCACTTTTTTAATGTTATAATATAGTATTTATAGATTTAATAATCTTATACTATAGTAAAGTTATTCAGTCTTTTCTAATAGTTATAATTACTATAATAATCTAGCACTTTCTTTTTTACTATATAAATTTTGTTATAGCTTTGCTCATGGGTATAAAAGGTACAATTTTTTTCTCAACTAGAATAATTTGTATATCATTCTTTATATTTGTGTTAAAAATAAACTCGTAAATCGAGTTCAACTCATACATATTAAATACTTCATAACACATTAAATACCATGACTTTCATTCATAATATAAATTTTATAAATCTATTAACATTATTAAAAAAACAATGTCATCATTTCCTAAAACAAAGTATACAAATACAAATGATACAAAATAAAGTACTGTTTCTTTCATGTTTACTTTTGCAAGTAAATAAAATATTTTCCAAGCCTTCTTTGTTTACTTGTAATTCCCACGATTCTCTTGGTCTCTCAATGGACATTTCTTTTGAATGTTGATTTGTACCTTTTGATGGACACCTATTAAACAAACATAACATAGACACATATTAAATAAAAAAACATAAAAAAGGAAACCTATCGAATTAATAGCACAAGTCATTTAGAAATTCACTGACACCAAACCAAAACAACAAATTACATAGTTGAACATCTCAGACTTATAAACCCAACACATCTATTTTAACACCTAAAACTCCAACAAAATGTAAATGTTAAAATGCACATAATAATCTTTCCACAAAACATATGTGACATCGCTCCAAACATATTGTAAAACTCCTAATTGAGTATGTCATTGCTCATTTAAAAATCTCATACGTTATCAATATATCGGTATCATATCATTAAGATGATTATCCAACTAGGCTAGTACCATAGTTATGAGTACATTAAGTATTAACATGCTAAAGTTCTAAGTATATCACAAACTATCGAGTATCAATCAACAAACATGTTAAAATTTCAAGTACATCATCACACTATTCGGCATCATCAATCAATAAAGATATTAAAATTCAAAGTAACTTTCAGACACCAATTAACAAGCATGCATGTTAAAATTCATTGGGGATGAATGCCCGCATGTTTTTATGGTATAAGGATATTTTGGACATTTTTTAATTTTTGTATGTGCTTGGGCCTTTTTTTTTTTTTTTTTTTTGGCTATATTTGAAAAAAAAAATAAAGATAAAAAAGATAAAACAGTGACATGCTTTCAATTTCCGTTTTCCTTTTTACTAAATATGCAAGTGCCCCTAAATATTTGCTCCAAGTAAGTATTTGTCAAGTTCGCGTAGGGTGTGACCTTTCAATATCTTTCAATGAATTTCTATAAAATTTGATAGTGAAATGTTGGATATCTCTGTATAAATATGTTAAATGAAAACATAAATATTTTACAACATTAGCATATAATGAACTACAATCTTTGGACCTCTAACTATCTATAGTGAAACTATTTGAAACACCTCTTTATTACCGTATTTATTATTTTTTTATCAATTTTTTCTTTTACTTTTTTTGCAATGTTTACTATTTTCTATCCAGATTAAAATAGTTTGCACCCCAAATATAAACTATTATAATTTAGAATAAAATAGTATGCATATCAAATATAGACTTTAATATCTAATTCACCACTCCAAACGTTCCTAACTATTTATTATAATTATGCTGCATACATAGTCCTTAGGACCACTTGATATGTTTAAATTAGCACCCAATTTATTAGAGCTATATATTCGATGAACGACCATGATATTCCTTTTAATTATTTTCAATATTGTCCTTTCAATAAAATTTACAAATATATATATATTTTTTCTCTAAATAAAAATGACAAGAAAATTGAAATATTTAACACGCATGGAATAATTTTGAATATTTATAATAACTATTGGCTTATGCACGTTTCACTTATTTATTGATCTATTATTTCCCTTTATTATATAAAGCCATGAGTCCCACTTGAGTTAATATATCATGCAAAACGATTTTTTTTTTTTTTAATTAAAAAGATGAGAGAATAATGACGTTCCCCTTAACTAATCGATGAATCTAACTCTTTCCAATAGCGTGATAAACATTTCAATTGGCATCCGTTTCTACTTTAATTCATTTCTTTCCCTTGCACCCCATTTATATATATATATATATATATACATCTCACTTGTTGCAAAATAGTCAAAACCTTAACACGATATTCATTTCAATTTTAATTTCTAACCTTACATGTGTTTATGCGTTCTCCAAATCTCTGTAAATAATGAGACGTTTCAAAATTGTGATAGGGCTCTACTACAATATCATGATTGGAAGGATACCCGCAACCTCGATTGGAATTTACATTTAATTTTTTTTAGTCATTTCCATTTTTTAACTTAAACCAATTTGGATTTTTTTAACTTAAACTTAATTTAAGTTAGGGTCAGTTGCAAATATAGAAATCAAGCTCAAAGTATTAGTAGATATAGCATTGTGTAAAAAAAAGAAAAAAATTACAAATATGACAAAATGTAGATAGTCTCTATCGGTGATAGACCATATTGTTGGTAGGAGTTTATCAATAAAAGATCATATCACTGGTAATAGTCTATCAGTGATAGAATCTATCGTTTATAAATTTTACTATATTTGTAAATTTTGTAAAATGTTATTATACACCTGCTTATTATCACTAAAAACGCTACATATTGCGATTACCCTTTAAGTTAACCAATTTCAACTCCCATAAGCTTTAGTTTAGCCTTTTTAACCAATTTCAACTCAAATTAAACTCACATTTTTCGTAAGAATTGGAATTTATGAAAATTACCCATTTTCAAATTCTTACAAAAAAAAATTTATATAAGAATTCCTTTTACAAAATATAGTAAAATTTCAGAATCTATCTATGATAGACACTAATAATTTGATAGATTCTGAAATTTTGCTATACTTTTTAAATATTATAGTTCGTTTTTCTTTATTTGAAAATGGTTTTTTAACATATAAAAAAAAATTTAAAAATATTTACACTTTATAGCAAAAAATTCTAAAAACAGTTCTGAAAATTTTTACTATAAAATGTAAATACTTTTGAAATTTATCTATTTATAAGAATTTACCTATTTGAAAACTATATACAGAAAAATGATAGAAGTATATCACTTTCTATACATAATATAAATATAAATTAGAAATATATGATATATTCAAAATGAAAATAAAAAGTGAGCTTGTGACGATTTGAACCCGCAACCTGAGGTCAATAAGCTGACAATTGATGTCCTTTCCACATCACCAAGGCAAAGTCTAAATCATAGTTTTTAGTTACGAATGGCAATCTTAACTATAACTACAAAATTTTAACATTTAATGTACACAAATATGTAAAACGTCACTATTTGGGGGACATGTATCTCCCAGTCCCTTTATAGATTTACTCCTGTATCAATCTTATAAAGAGTATGAGGTCTCTTGATTTTTCCAATATAAGATTCTCAATATTACACAATGATTTCATAATATAAAATCTTGTAGAGTACAATTGTGATGTATTAAATTAATCGTACAATCCATTTATGAATTTTGAAATTGAATACTTGTATATATATATGTATATATACTATCAAATTCTAAGTAAATCCCCTCAACAAAATTTATGGATCCACCAGTACTTTGGAGATAATATTTTATCATAAGTTTAGAGAAAAGGTAGTGAGAAAATTCTAGAGAGATAAATGGAGGTGGATACATTAGGGTTTCAACCAAAATTACAATGGGATTGAAAATGATCTTAAATACTAAGCCAAAAGGTTTTTACATAAGGAAATAGACTAACACTAATTAACATAATACAAAATGTAATTACATCAATATTAAATAATGCTGACGAAATAAATAGCAAAATTCAAGGTTTACATTGGACCAATAGCAAAAAAAAAAATTAATTATAAAAATGGAAAAACTGAAAAATTAATAAAAAAACAAAGTACAAAATTGTGAAAAATACTTGACCTGATTTTAAATTCCCAATTTTCAGATATAGAATTTGAAGAGTTTCTAAACAATTAAAAAATAATCAAAATACACTATAATTAAACCACTTTGCAGTGTAATCCATGCACATGCCAAACTTCTGGCAAATCAAAGCCTACTTGATAAGATTGATACATAACACAATGAGTTCATTCAAAATACCAAATATCTTTCCCAAAATAAAATAGGATTTCAAAAATTTCCAGCCAACATCAACAAACCGTCAAGCAATAACGAATTTCTTTTCAAGCGACCAACCACAAACCTTAACTCCTCAATCCACCTACATAAGAAATCTCTACAAACTCTAACAATAATCGCGTCCATTCTAATAACAAGCCGTAAATCATGGAAGAAATAAACCTTCACCTATATATTCTTCTCAAACATACATTTATCTATGTAAGGGAAATCAAATCTCATAGTGTTGAAAGGGACCACAACAGTGATATTTTAAGAGTAGAAACACAATTTCAAGCAACCTATTTTGTGGAAGAAGAAATTCGACGATTTCCACGGTCTTCTCATCATTTTTACATGTATTGAAATAAAAAACACCATATAATTTTTCTTTTCGACAATGCAATGCAATCTCTTATATACATTTTTTCACACCATTAAAGATAACAAATAATTACTGAAAAGGATTGCTTTTTTTCAAAAATTATTACAGATTTATTTTTCAAAAATATTTACATATTAAGGAAATAGTTTTAAATTAATATTTTATTTGAAATCTTTTGTCAAATGGAAAGAATCTTTTATATACAAAAATGTTTCCCTACTTTTTAGGATTCCCAGAATATTAATTGTTTAGCAATATCTTTTAACTAAGAAATTTAAAAGCAATAAACCTTTTTAAGTGATTCAAAGAAGGATTAAAGATACGAAAAAAGAGAAAACTGAAGGAAGAACAAAGGTCAATGAGGATTGAGGGCTACTGAAATAAGTGGTAGGAAAAAATCGATGACAAACAAATAACCAATAATTCTCACAAGTGAGGACAAGGTATGTTTCCAATTTTTATCTACCATGATTCTATAAACGAATAACATAACAACCTATGTACAATGGGGAGCGCAAGATATATTGGTTGCAGGATCAGTATGGTGTCATCCACTAATTTTATAGGTAAACAGTAATTCCATGCATCTAAAGAAGCAGCAAGAGCCATAAAATAATACTTAAACCTACCTTGATCATCAGCTTCTTCTATTGTATATGTTCTTGCTAAAAGTGAATATCTTGGCAACTTAAAATGTAGTTCAAATAAATTACATTGTATTTGGAAAAAAAAACCAAGTACCTGGATTTTTTTCAATGAATACACTTGAAAATACTAACAAAAGAATGTAGGAGGACTCCAGAGTACCATTAATTGATTTCAAAGAAATCTCACGGCCACTCCAAGCCTTGTTGTAACTTACATTCACACCGTTCCTTTTCATATAACTAATAACATCACATGGACACATGGAACATTATCATTCATTCTTAAAAAAGACTTTGTACACTCATAAACAATCCAAGATGTTGCTTGCCTATCATCATATTTAACAATGTTGACAGCACATTGGTAGGTGTTTGTGAATTTAGACCATCCACACCCCACTTTTCTTATACACCAATGCACGTAGATGAACCACAGAATAAATCCTTACACCGAATATCAAATGACATACAATTTGACCTAATTGTAATAAGTTCAAAAGTATTATTAAAAGCTAACAAATAAATAGTTTTTTTCAATATAAATTTGCTCCTAAAAAGTGAAGCTTCTTTAATGAAAATTTTAGATTGAGAGAATTCAAAAGCTTCAAAATCAATTACTTTGGTATTTCGATCTAACTAGTGGATAGAATGTTTTGTTCTTGCTAACTCACTATTCAAATACACTGTATTTCTAGAAGTACCAGATGATACGATGTCAACAACTACACATATATCATTATGGGAGACTTTCGATAAAACTAACATAAGCCACAAAGCATCATTATCTTCAACAATTCGAATAAGATTCGAATTGTTGGAATCATCCTAGTAAACTGTCAAATGAGACAAAAAGAGATTGGAAGATAAAAAAAGCTTACCTTGTATACAATCCATTAATTATTGAAATGAAGAATGTAATGGAATATAAGCTTTAACAACACGAAAATCATGATATTGTGAACTTTCATTCCATTCACCATAAAAAAGAATCATTACTCATTGTAGAATCATAGCAATAACAGAAAGATTGAAATAGTTGATAGTTACTTGTTTGTCGAAAGTACATTTATCTCATGAATCCATTAGGTTGAAATCTCATAACTGAAAATTTCATTTACACTGTATTTCTATTAAAAATTGATACAAGGTATTGCAATTGCATAGTAATCTAAAAAGTTGTTATCCGAACTTGACGAGCTAATCGATTATACCAATAAAATCTTCAAGAAGAAATGAAATGAGCCTGCAAGGCGCATTCTCGTATATTCATGTAGGGAAGATAATTATGTAACTAGAAGGAAAATATTGAAGAAATAACTTTTTCTAAATAAAATAAAAGAAGTGCATGTTGGAAATAGAAATCTCATCTTTTATTATTAATACTAATTTCTATGGTTCATTTTTAGGGGTGTTTAAATGATCTGACAACCGTAGGACTATCCAAGTCAAATTGTAAGGATTGGATTGGATTAATTTAGTTTTTGGTTGGATTGAGTTAAATTTTTTCTATTTTTCTCGGACTAAGTTGGGACTAGGGTTGACTTAATGAAAAAACTAGGTTGACCCAACCCAACCTGAATTACATATAATTAATAAAGAATATATATATTCCTTTTAAAATTAATGAATTTGTGAGTTTTTAATGTTTTTCTTTTAGTAATGTTTATCTTTGTTTAAAGTTTGTAATAGATTTCATGAATATTTGATATTTAACATGTGAGTCTTACTAGGTTTTAGTTATTAGATATGTGTTATAGATAAATTTAAGTATTTTATATTAATAAGAAAAAGTAATACGTGACAACACAACTCAACATAAAATTTAAGGGTTGGGTTGGAGACCCTGTTCAGGTATTTTGTGTTGCCTTTCGAGTTGGTCCAAAAAATTCCCACAACTCTACCCAATCTAACCCAAGTACACTCCTATTCATTTCTCTTTGTTAATAATTAACAAACACATAACCATTATTATATATATGACCATAATCTATATATAAGCTCAAATTGAACCAAAAGTTAAAATTTGATATGTTCTCCCAATTAAATTCATAATTTATTTTGATTATATATTGAATCTCACTCATTATACATGACAAAGAAAGGTTCTCAAGCTTATACATGTATAAAAACATCTACCTTTCACATTTAACACATGATATATTGATAATACAATGTATATTTCATATAAAGTCATCGTTTCGTGTAAAACCATTATTCCAATAATCAACAAAATCTTCCATTTTTATATATAAAAAAAATCATTTTTTATATAATAAATGAATTGTATAAGATTTGTACGTTTCATCTCAAAAAGAGAATTACATGTCAATTACCGTCAAACTATGCTCACTTTGACACAAAATCTCTTTTCTCTATCCTCATCATCAATTATTGATACTAGTAATTGAAAGGAAAAATATACCCTAACGTGAATGTGAATAATGATTTCATTTTTTTTTCAAGTATATAGTTGATTAGGAGTATTGGTACATATGTGTGTGTATATAACACGTATATATAGCTTATTTTGTAAAAAAATAAAACCTTTTTGAGTTAAGGTATATATTATAGTTGACTCATAAGACCATCGAATAGAACTCGAAAGAAATGTAGTATTTTTATTTATTATTTAACTAAAGAAACACAATTATAATGATAATAATAATAAAAAAAAAAGGGCGAACAAAAGAAAATATCCATCAAACGTATTCATTTAAAAAATAATAATAAGTAACACATCGCAAGCAGTGGAATTGCCCTAGCTTTACGCTGCATTATTACACTCAAAGGTAGTAGCTCACATATCAGGGTAGCGTAATAACGCTACATTCAGCATAGCTACGCTATGAAGGTTGAAAGACAAGGAGATGCACGCGCTGATGAGAGCGTAACGCTCAACGTCGCAACACTGAGACGTTATACTGTGGCATGAAAAAACCAGCGTTGCAGCATGATAGTTCTTCAACATTGCGACACTACACCCTGTCTATAAATACTTATTTTAGGTCAAGAAGTTCAGCCATTCTACCGACTTCAACCCGTTCAACACTGATTTTTCTCCTATTTTCTTCTATTTTAGTCCAAGAATGTATCAAAATGATACCTTTCCGATTTTCATGAATATTATGGGCTAAGATAATAGTTTTTAGCTTGGGTTTTTGGATTTTTCTACCGATTTGATGTATTTGTGAGTTTTCAAACTAGTTTATTGTAATTTTGGATTCGATTCTATTATTGAATGTTTATGATTACATTATTGGATGCTTGGAAATTTTATAATTATCACTTTTGATTAACATTTGATACATGACATATAATCTCATGTTAATCAACTTGAAGAAATAGGTTAGGTTAGCTTGAAAATCATTTAGATGAATCTTGTTCTAACCAACCTAAAATCAAATCAACTGAATATTTAATTAAAGTTATTCCGGTTAGATTTTAATGCAATAGGCAAACTTGAATTTGCATGTTGTTCATTGATTTAAATTTGGCTAATTAGTTGATTAGGTCAAATTAGCTGGCTGTTCCAATTAATTTGGTTAGGTATAAACAATTGCTTCGATCTAGTATTGAGAATTCTATGATGGAAAGCATTGAATAGGAGAATTCCTTGATTTAAATTTCATCACTTTATTTTTACTTTATGCATTTTAATTTCTCTTTCAACAAAACAATCTTCAATGCTCCTTGGTTCGACCCGTGCTACCACTACTATATTATTTTAATTGAGTAATTCGAGGGCTCCCTGAGTTCGACCCGTACTACCACTACTATATTATTTTGAGTGGTTACAGTTAAATTATTTGGTTTAGATTTAAGCAACAAATCTACTCCGACTAGTAGTAGCATCCTTGGAAGACGTCGGATCAATCATGGCAGTAGCATCATTTGATTTGTCAAGGTTGTCTATGGTGAAAATGTAATCCGCTTCCAACTACTCAAAGAAGATTAGCAACTTTTGGGACCAGCGGTAGTAATTGGCTTCGTTGAGTGACTCTAACTTAGATAGATCTAGAAGAATTTATCCAAATTTAATTGAGATTAGAACTAATCAAGTTATTATTTGTCGATAGATCTGAAACCTATTCGTTGTGCTGTGGAGACCACTGCCTTGAAAGCAAATTTGGTATGGTCGTTGTGCGAATCGTTCTTGTCGGTTGCTCTCCAAGATTAACACAACACCCACCGTCTGACATTCACTCATTCAACAAAGGGTTGGAATTAAATTGGGAGAAAATTGTTTGCTCAGAATCAAGAGGAAGACGAAAAGCATGAATAAGCTCTATTTTTCAGATATGTAACTTATGGTTTTTGTAAAACCAATGGAGAAGATGAAGACTAACAGGCAAAAAAATGTTTGGAGAATTAATTTAAGATCTGGATATGGCACAATTAAAACCCTAAACATTTTTATTTTAATATAATTAAGTTTCAACGATTTAAGGTTGTTATGGTATAAAAAAAGAAAAAAGAAAAAAGAAATAAAACTATTTATTTATTTCGTGCGAGCGTAATTGCCCTGTCTATATGACCGGACAGCAGCAGCGGCGTGAGTGTGGGGAAAGGCCCTTTACTCTCACTCATTCCACTTTTGTAAGTCTCTAGAAGTGGTCATATATATAAATGGCATTCTATGTTATCTAAGTTATTCCAATTTGTATTCACATGGTTTGGACAAGGACATCTTGTCCTTCCTTCTTCATCTAAATAATTCTTCGCGACTTCGATAAAATTATCAACAGGATTAGAATATTGACTAGACCGTCGATCTCTTAAATTTATCCAACTACAATCCATAACAAGTAAAAAGTGAAGTACCTAAATAAGAAATCAAACTGTTAGAATCTAAGTCTTAGGTAAAATGCAAATAAGAAATCAAATTATTAATCAAAGTTAGATAGATCTTATTAGTGTCAATGTCATATTAAGTGGAAAAATAACACGTATGATTGAAAACACCCTTAATCTTCCAACATTTTAATAAGGGTAAAGTTCTTCTCAAAGTTCTTAAGTCCAACAAATAAACAACAACATCATCTCATAATCTTCTTCTTTGAACCAATGTTTATTGAGAAGTAATAAGGGTAAAGTATGATGGGTATTGTGATGCCTAGTTTATTGTATTTTTACATTTTATTTTCTCCATGTAAACTCAACATTGTATATATTTGTATATATTGATCCACTGGAGTTTTAGTTCAAGTGGGAGTATTGTTGGGTTTTATGTCCTAAAACTCGCAGTTTGTGAAATGATAAACATTTTTTATAATCAATATACTTGTTATTGATCTCATAAATTGTATGAAAGTCTAAATCCAATAAACTATGACCCATGACTATTGTATGAGTACTTGAACTTTATGTGGAGACATAAGAGTGGATCGAGTTCGAGTAAATAGTCAAAATGATCTATGGTACATGCATGAGGTTGAGTACCTTATTCTGGTAACACCATTGAATGTGGCCTACTCTATAGTTATTACAAAGAGTTGTAAAGTGGTACATATGATGTGATCCTAATTCGTACATGTTATGATATGAGGAGTGGGGGCGTCCTATGCAATGAGTTTGCATAAGACCAGGACCAAGAAATAAGTCACTCTTACTTTATAACGCCGTTTACTGTTTAAGACTGACTATTTCATCTAGTTGACCTAAGTAACTCAATCTTAATCCTGAGTGCCCTTAGATTTTTATAGTTGAGGGTTGGCTCAACAGCGCCGGCTCAATAAGACTCCCATTTCAGGGGTAAGACCGGATAAATAGCTGAAGACATAGGGTGCAAGACGGAATTCACGCCTACTCGATTTAGGGATAGGAGAAAGGTTGTTCTCTCAAGTACTAAATCCAGGTTTTGAACAAGGGGCCCCACCCTCTCACTGGGCTGAGAGAGTTTGGTTTGGTGATTGGATCACAAACCAGTTGTTCATTAGAGGATCAGTAGGGACTTGAGGAATAAGACATAATCTCAGGGGTAAAATAGATATTTGACACAATCGTTATTACGCTGTGAAGGGTCGACTTGCTGATTATGGTTAAATCATGTTACATAATATATCTACAGTAGAGAGAGTGCAACTATGGGCTTTAGTGGAATGACCCTTAGTTAATGAATGAGGAATTAATTTGGTCTAATAAGTTTAACTAATTAATCTCTCTCGGATCGTTGGAGCCCATGATCTGTAGGTCCGCGAGGTCCCCCTACTAGCTCGTAACGGACTAGCTCTAGAATAACGTGATAAGTTAATTTGAAACGTTCAAATTAGAATTAAGGGGAAAATAATTATATGAGATATAATTATAAGTTTAATTTTAGAATTAAACGGAATAGGAGAATTTATATTTAAATATGATTTAAATATATAAAGATGTAATTATTTGATATTAAATCAATTAAGTTATATTTAATAATTAATTTATGAAATTAATTATTTTTTATTTTTAAAATCAAAATAGATTTTATTAAATCAAAATTTGATTTTTAGATAAAATTGAAAAAGGAAAAGAAACAAAAACACAAAATGGAAAAATGGTTTTTTCCATTTTCCATCTTTGAAGTAGCTCACACATGAAGCAACTTTTTGCCTTTGTCTTCTCCAAGCGTGAGCTGCAACTCATGCAACTCTTCTCTTTACATGTTGATCTACAATATAATGAAGAGATTGGAGTAAAAATTGGGCATGCAATCTACAGAATTTTGAGAGAAAATTCGGTTTGAAGAATGGTTCTTCAACAAGGTTGCTGCAGTGAGCTTTTCTCCTTCATCCCTTGATTCAAGCTCGTTTTGAGTCCCACAACTCAATCTAGAGCACCAAGAGAATAGTGAAGAAAATCTTGAGGTGGTCTACAACAAGAGAAGATAGCAGTTGGAGATAGAGCTTTGAAGAAGTTCTACAAGAGGTATGTCATGAAACCCATTTTTTCTGCAGAAGCATGCTTTATATTATACAAAAATTAGTGAATTTGAGTGTTTAGATGATCATTGTGCTTCCGTTGCTATTGGTACAATCCTACAAAGTAAATATAGAGAGATTGGGTAAGATTCATACCGTTAAAGACTTGGTCATCTAACATTGAAATCAGTGTTTGAGTGGCAACGGCGTCGTCTGATTTCTTGAGAGAGGCACACTACAAGAAAACTAGCTTGATTGTGAAATAGGAGTGATTTTTGTACAAAACATACTAGCTTGAAGATAGATGAAGGGTAGGGTAACGAGATTGATATTTATAAATGGTATTATGAGGCCTTTATGAAGAATAGTCCAAATGAAAAATTTACATTTTTTCGAAAGAAATCTTTTTTTTTTTTATAGTTTCTCAAATTAGACTACATTTTTCAACATATTCAAGAAAAAAAATATTATTAAACAAATATGTTTCTTTAAAATAAAAAACAAATAAAAGTAAAAAAATAGTATTATCAAATGGGTCATAAACTAGATATGATGATGAATATTTTTTAAAATATTTTTACACATTTTTATATGAGTTATAAGGAATTAAAAAACTGAAATTAAAATTTTAAACAACAAAATTAGACTAACAAACAACTAGATATGATGATGAATATTTTTAAAAATATTTTTACACATTTTTATATGAGTTACAAGGAATTAAAAAACTGTAATTAAAATTTTAAACAACAAAATTAGACAAACAAGAAAAATAAAGAGGGGAATTCAAAACTAAAATTAAAATTTTAAATAACAAAATTAATAAAAAGGGGGGATACAGGGAGTGGGGGGACGGCTGGGTTAGGGGTTGAGGTTGGGGGGTGGGGTTCGGGTGGGGATGGGGTTTGACGGGGACTGGGATAGAATATTGGGAGTGGGGAGATGAGGCTGATGGGGAGTGGGATTAAGAGAGGGGACTGACTGGAATGTTGGAGGAATATAGAGAAGAGAAAACTCACCTAATAATTTGGAGGTGATATAGAGACATGTTGGAGGTTCGATTTCGGGAGAGGGAATGAAGAAGGGAAGGAGGTTGGGGAAATTAAAAATGGGATTTAGATAAATCAAAGATAGAAAAAAAGAGAGAAAGGAGGGAGAGAAAAATGAAAAGAATTTATTTATTTTTAATTATATTTTTTGAATAATCATTTAGTGACAATGTAATATATTATTAAAGAATTGATTTTTCCATTACTTCGTTGTAAATTACCATTCAGCAACAAAATTTTCTTGCGCCACTAAAAATTAATTTTCTTGTAGTGATATATATCCTCTAACTATAATCATGCCCTAAGGTATATGTGGATCCTTCCTAATAGATCTCGTAGAATTCTTTAGATAACATGGGACTCCATCACAAAATCAATTGATAATGAGAGAGTAGTTCATCTAAGAGTGTGAATTCCCTTGATTTTTTATAATATAGAATCTTCAATATTATTGTCGGTTAGACTCTTAGTTATGGGCCTTTTTTCTTCCAATTTGTTTTTTATTTCTTCTTTTGTTTCGTATTGAATCTTTTTTTTTTTTCAAATTCAAATTGATATATATATATATATATAAATATCAAGATACTAGAGGAGAAAGGACTAGGGGATGCATCAGGGTATCTAAAAAAGTTGACACATTACCATTATCATCATACTCCCAAACTAAAATTGATGCATTCATTCAAGGAACAGAGTTAGTTATATGCAAACGAGTTAAAAAGGAGCTTGAACCCAAAGGATAACAAAATACGTAAAGACGCTAGAAGAAAAGCCTTTCAGTTAAACCATAGATGCATTCTACTTATAAAATAGAGAAGATCTTTTGCACCACAGAGCCTTAAAGGGTGATGATCTCACTAATAATTTTTTTGTTTTCTCCACAAACAAATGTGTTCAATTTTATTCTTATAACCAAAACTAGCCCACTGAATTGGTATGATTCGATTTGGTTTTTCAATTTTTAAAGTTTTTGTTGCACTCTTGCCATCAAAAATGGGTGGAAAATATGTTATATATGAAAAATTACATTTCCAAATATGTTGGTCTAACCACACTTCACAAGACCCAAATACCCAAGATCAATGCTGAAAAGATAAAGAAATGACTTAGAAATATTATGCAACATCCTCGATATTCGAAATTCGATGCTCGACGTCTTCCTACTCGATCCTCGATGAGAATTTTCTTCTTCGTCTGACGAGTCTCTGTTAAATCCTCGATGAAACTCGATGACAACTGAACTAATACTCGATCATACTCGATGGTTCTTGAATGATACTCGGTGTGACTCGAAGGTAAAAACAATGAACTCGAAGCTACTCGATAGCGAAGAATCGATGCACGATTGACTTGATATTTAGATTACTCGATGCGATTTGAATGATAATTGAATGGTGCACGATTTACAGTAAAGAAAACACTCGTATGGACAAGAAAGATAAGGCAAGAAGATGAAGACACAGTGTTTACGTGGTTCGCAAGATTGCCTACGTCCATGGGAAGATCTGAATTCTTTTTACTGATGAAGATTGCGTACAGTTTTGTCGTTTAAAAAAACAGTACAGTTTTGTCGTTTAAAAAAACTAAGGAAAATGATAGTATTTTGAATTTAAAATCAGTGGTATTTATAGAGTATATGAGCTGACCATTTACAAAGTTAGTTATAAATAAACAAAAAACTAAGGAATTTGAATCAAAACTTCTTCAAAATCAAATATAAACAAGTATTAATATGGAGATATGATTTTTTTTTTTTTATTTTTTTTTTATTTTTACAATGGTGGGTGAAGGAATCAAAGCTTTAACCTCAAAGTTAACCTACATATTTGATATCAATTGAGTTATGCTCGTTTTGACATACAATTGAAGTTTAAAAATTACACCAGAAATAATACAAAAATAATTAGTTTAAACAAAATGAAATACAAAAATGACCATGGTTAAGAATTTTAAAAATTATTATGTAACCTACTAACCCAAATAGGCCGGTAGGGGCATGGTCCATGGTGCGCAACTGATTTCTAACCCATTTAAAAACAGTAAATAGCAGTGCTGCAATAGCAACAGTTGCTGAAATGATAATAAACTGTGAAAGGTTAAAGAACGCAAACAATCAGCAGAAATAAATCGAAACCAGTAAAGAACACTAACATATATAGTGATTCGACCAGTTCGACCAGTTTGGTCTACATCCACTTTGAGAACAGCTTGAATTAATTTTATTAATGAACAATAAAGAAATTTACAAATTACATATAATCAACGAAACCGGTATCCGCACACAATGTCGCCTCTAAAAACTGAGAACTGCAAAACAGCCCAAAACAGTGTACTACCCGCCTCTTACCGGCGAACCACCAAAACCAGATCTACAGTAAACATGCGCTGAACCGGAACTGTCCGACAACTCGCTCAGAACCGGACCGCCCAGATCAATCCGATCTTCTGCCCGTCACCCACGCAACCGCCGTGTACACTCACGTCCGGCCGCTTTCCTTCTTCACGCAGCGGCGGACGTTTTTGCTTCAGGCTGGAAGTTGCGGCTCACCAGACGGCTGCTGTCCAAAAACACCCAGGCGGCTGCTTCTATGCTCGGGAAAATAAACCTCTAGCGGCTGCGATTTTCTTTCTCTCTCCCAGGCGGCTGTCAAGTTTTTCCAGCACCAATTCCACGAATTCAGACAATATTTTGGAGAAGAAAAGGGTAATTACAACAATGTCATTATTCATTATTTACAAGAATGCCGTTAGTTCTTTAATTTTTCCAAAAATCCTAATAAAACTCACTTAAATACCTTGTTATTTTCTACATCAACAACTCATCAACTTGGCTTCCTGAAGAGCAATTAAAGGTGGACAACAACATCGTCTCTAATTGTGGCATCTCTTTTCTCTCTATTATTTCAACGATCGACGTCAATACGTCCATAGCTAGAGCTTACCCTTTTCGAAAAGCCTGCAACATAGCAAACGCTTTTCCGTTATTACAACACTTCAAAGTATTGTATTTAGATGCATGCCAAATTGGACCTATATTTCTCAGCACACATTACAAAAAAATATATATGTTTTTGGTTCTTTAAGTTTTAAGGTCTAGTTTCTATTTATTTTAATTTTTTTTTACAAAAAAAAAAAAAAAAAAAAGAAGAAACTAGTTGCACCTAGATATCTCAACTAAATTGATACAGCCCTAGAACTTTCATCATGCTTGGGACCAAGAAGTGCAAGTTCCATTGCCACATAAAATGTTTTAAGTTTGAGATTTGAGATTTATTTCAATTTCGTTCCTGTATATATTTCAAGATTTACAATCTTAACCTCCATTTATTTTTATTAAATATCCAATTATTTTCTTTAGTTTTAATATCTACTAATTAATTGTAAATAATTATACTTAATTAAATTTTAGTGTTTTTCATCACTATTTATAGAAAGCTTTTGGATAAGAGAGATGAGTAGGTGTACCTGTATATTTCAACGAAGTTGACATATACTTACCATCCTCATCTAGTCCCACAACCAAAAGAAATATATACAATAGAGATGAAAACAAGTACAAAAGCAGTCGGATGAAGAGCTTGAGATAAACTCGAGCAACAAAGTATTTTTCATCACTATTAAAATTAAATTTAAAATTATACCTCATAATTATTTTAAATTAATTAATAGACATTAACATTGGTAATGAGTATGTAGTGAGAAATCGTACTTAAAAGTATAAATCTTGAAACTTTAGATCAAATTAAAATAAAATTCAAATCTCAAAAGTAAAATTTTGAAACTGAGAGACTAAACTAAAATCAAATTCTAACACTTAAAACTAAAAACGTTAGCATTTTGGAGAGAGAAGGTGAAGTAGATGATTAATTGAACTTACAAAACCAATGCCACCAAGATTGAAAGTAGTTGGTGGTGGTGTAACGTTTACAGTACCTAGCAAGAAAGACCTTAGCATAGGGAGCTATGAAGAAAGCTGCTTCAATTTCTCCATTGTCAAAGGTCTTTGGATAATCATCAATCCCAACAAAGGTCCTAATATTATCACGAGGAATTTTCAAGGTATAATTCAAATATCTCGTGATGAAAGAATGATAGTTGCAGCCCAAAGTTTCGTTTGTTTGCTTTAATGTTTCAATGTCAACAATTGATGGCGCAAATCTTGAAACCGTCATTATAGATGGAAGACTTGCAGTAAAACATGAAGTTACCACAAGAATTACAAATAACTATGTCCCTTACACCAACCGAGCTAAAAACCCTTCAACTTCTTTTCCTGCATCAGTTTATAAAAAATTGTTCTTAAAATCATGCAATGAGAAAGGAAAGAAAAACATTAATTAGTTCTTACTTTACGAATAAAAGATGACGATTATTGAAAACCAGAGCCTTTTTCCGAATTCTCCTTCTAAACAAGCCAGACAACAGACATTATAAGAAGATGGGATAATGGAAAAATTATCCACATTTTGGTTGTAAATCTATTCATGAAAACCCATATTTCTTTCCAATTATTTGTCTCCTCTTTCACTATCACGATAACCCCAAATTTCACGTGCATTTGACTGGACTATATTGTGTGAGGAATAATTTTGAGAATGATTACAAAATCAAAATTAATTTATGTTCAAAGTGGACAATATGATGTTATCATAGTATAAGGTCTATTATACTTATATTTTCAATCAATACATAGTCTAGACCATAAAAATAAGTCACATTAGAAAGTTAAGTATGTGTCCTTAATGAAAAATTTAAGTGGATTGTCGAAAAGATTTTTTTTCTTGTTTACCTTTGCTTAGGCTTGCTTTACTAATCCATCGTCAGAGCCATTGATTGGGATCAATTGATACGACAATGAATAAGGCAGATTTTTTGCGACAGCTTCAAACACACTAATGGAAAATCCAGAAATGTATATTTCATTTATGTGGTACAATTTTTTTCTCAACTAAAATAATTTGTATATCATTCTTTATATTTGTGTAAAAAATAAACTCGTAAATCGAGCTCAACTCATACATATTAAATACTTCATAACACATTAAATACCATGACTTTCATTCATAATATAAATTTTATAAATTTTATAACATTATTAAAAAAAAATGTAATCATTTTCTAAAACAAAGTATACAAATGATTCAAAATAAAGTACTATTTCTTTCATGTTTACTTTTGCAAGTAAATAAAATATTTTCCAAGCCTTCTTTATTCACTTGTAATTCCCACGATTCTCTTGGTCTCTCAATGGACATTTCTTTTGAATGTTGATTTGTACCTTTTGATGGACACATATTAAACAACAAAACATAGACACATATAATTAAACAAACATAACAAAAGTAACCTATCGAAATAATAGCACAAGTCATTTAGAAATTCACTGACACCAAACCAAAACAACAAATTACATGGTTGAATATCTCAGACTTATAAACACAACATATCTATTTTAACACCTAAAACTCCAACAACATGTGAATGTTAAAATGCTCATAATAATCTTTGCACAAACATATGTGACATCGCTCCAAACATATTGTAAAACTCCTAACTGAGTATGTCATTGCTCATTTGACAATCTCATACGTTATCAATATATCGGTATTATATCATTAAGATGATTACCTAACTAGGCTAGTACCATAGTTGTGAGTACATCAAGTATTAACATGTTAAAGTTCTAAGTATATCACAAACTATCAAGTATCAATCAACAAACATGTTAAAATTTCAAGTACATCATCACACTATTAGGCATCATCAATCAATAAAGATATTAAAATTCAAAATATGTCGGCAAACTTTCAGACACCAATTAACAAACATGCATGTTAAAATTCATTGGAGATGAATGCCTGCATGATTTTATGGTATAAGGATATTTTGGACATTTTCTAATTTTTATGTTTTTGGCTATATCTGGAAAAAAAAAAGAGATAAAAATTTTACATGCTTTCAATTTCCGTTTTCTTTTTTACTAAATATGCAAGTGCCCCTAAATATTTGATCCAAGTAAGTATTTGTCAATGTGAGAGTTTCTGAACCTAACTTAGATGGCCAAACAGAACGCAAACAATCCACCAAGATATATAGTAGTTCGACCAGTTTGGTCTACATCCACTTTGAGAACCAGCTTGAATTAATTTTATTAATGAGCAATAAAGGAATTTACAAATTGCAGATAATCAACGAAATCATCATCTGTAATTTTAATATCTACTGATACCGAGCGATCCGCACAAAACGTCGCCTCTGAAAACTGAGAACAACCCGCTGTAAAACAGCCTAAAATAGTGTGCTACCCATCTCTGACCAGCGAACCATGCACAGTCTCTCACCTGTCTCTTATACACATCTAGATGTGTATAAGAGACAGCTGCTGCTCCACGCAAGAATAAGATAGACCGAACCGCCGCCCACGCCACAAACTGATCTGCAAAGCAGCTGCTACAATCCTGTCTCTTATACACATCTAGATGTGTATAAGAGACAGGAATAAGATAGACCGAACCGCCGCCCACGCCACAAACTGATCTGCAAAGCAGCTGCTACAATCGACGACCTTGCGCGGACACCCACGCTCAACCCGCGGACATACGCCCACCGATCGATCGTGATCGACTTCCACTGGCGGTCGCTTTCCTTTCAGTCTCGACTACTGGCCGATTTTTGCCTCCGACGCTTGCAGCTTTCGTTTTTCCCAGGCGGATCCCTTTGTTTTCAGTTCAGTGCTGCCCCTTTTTTGTCAGCCTCAAGATCACACGAAATTAAGCCCTATTTTTAGAGAAGAAGAGATAATTGCAAGCTCATTAATTATAAGAATGCCATTGGGCCTTTAATTTTTCCAAAAAACCTAATAAAAACCCACTTAAATACCTTGTTATTTTCTACAAATCTCCCCTATAACAGGAATATTTAAGTGCCAAGCTGATTATTCAATCTTCCTATCATC
Organism: Benincasa hispida; assembly: GCF_009727055.1. NCBI lineage: Eukaryota > Viridiplantae > Streptophyta > Magnoliopsida > Cucurbitales > Cucurbitaceae > Benincasa > Benincasa hispida. The sequence goes on along the minus strand of NC_052352.1, from coordinate 7,821,448 downwards.
TAGATTTAATATTCAGCCCATCTAATAGGTATTTAAATCGATCGGCTGGAAGAACCTTAGTTAACACATCTGACAAATTCTCAACTGTATGAACCTTGACCAGTTTAACATCTTTCTGGGCCACAATTTCTATGATAAAATGAAATTTGACATCGATATGCTAGACCATTCGTGATGAGAGGGATTCTTCGCAGGATGAATAGCACTCTGGCTATCACAACGGATGATAGGAATGAACTTCTATGACAACAACTCACCAACTATTCTTTTCAACCACACTGCCTCTTTCACAGCTTCACCCACTGAAATATACTCTAACTCAGTAGTAGACAAGGCAACAACTAGCTGTAGAGCAACCTTCCAACTGACCACATTACTAAAAAAACGAAAAATGTGACCTGATAAAGACCTTCTTTTGTCAAGGTCTGCAACATAATCTGCATTTGTGAAGCCTTCCAACAGTGCTGATTTATCACAATCCCCGCTAAAACATAATGATACACTGGCACTACCTTTCAAATATCGAAGCACCCATTCAACTGCATTCCAATGCTCCTTCCCAGGATTTGACATAAACCTACTTATCATACTCATAGCATATCCCAAATCAGGCCTAGTACAAATCATCAAATACATAATACTTCCAACAGTATTACAATAGGGAATATTAACCATCTCTAACCTTTCTTGTTCAGTAACAGGACACTGAGATGAAGAAAGCCTAAAATTAGATGCTAAGGGTGTCGAAACTGCCTTACAACCAGACATATTATACTTCTCAAGTAGTTTATGCACGTAACTCTTCTGCGAAATGGTTAACAAACCTTTCTCCCTATCTCTTTCCACATCCACGCCTAGGATCCTTTTCATTTCACCTAAATCTTTCATCTCAAATTCACTATCCAATCGTTTCTTGAGATCACAGATTTCAGAATAATCCTTACACACCATAATTATATCATCTACATACAGAAGTAAATAAGTATATGTACATTTCTGAGATAGTTTCCAGTACATGCAGGTATCATATGAGCTCCTGTGATACCTCTACTTCATAATAAAGGTGTCAAACCTGATATACCATTATCTCGGCGATTGTTTCAGTCCATAGATGGACCTGTGAAGACGACAAATTATGTCTTCCTTTCCTTTCACCTCATAGCCCTTAGGTTGAGCCATGTAGGTCACTTCCTCCAATTCATCATGAAGAAAAGCTATGGTGACGTCCATCTATTCACCAAACATATCAAAGTGAACAACAATAGATAAAGTTAATCGAATGGACGAATGTCTCACCACTGGAGAGAAAATCTCATAAAAGTCAACTCCCTTCTTTTGAGTGTAGCCCTTGGCTACCATTCTAGCCTTATACCTAGGCTTGCTGTCACCTCCTGTACCTGGCTTGATTTTATAAATCCATTTTGAGTGAATGAGTTTCTGATTAGGAGGCCTTGGAACCAAAGATCGTGTCTGATTCTTCTGCAACGAGAACTCTGCTTCTATAGCATCCTTCCACCATTGCTTCGAATCAGATACAATAGCCTTCTCAAAAGTAAGAGGCTCTACTTCAATACTTTCAGCTGCACAAGTAAGAGCATAAGCAACTAAATCAGCATAACCATACCTCGTAGGAGCTTGCCTCACTCGTTAAGGCCTGTCATAAGTAAGCTGATAGTTCTGTAGGTCACTGCTACTTGAGCTTTCTTCACCAAAAGCTCCCTCATCAATCAAAGTCCTCTGCAGTAGATGCAATCTACCATCAGAACTGGATGACTGATCACTGGAATCACCTGAACTAACTGATGGTTGTGCTTTAGAATCAATTTTAACCTCTGCCTCAACCTGATCAACTGTCTGCTATTTCTGCTGCTCTTTAACACGAAATGGCATCTCTATTTCATTAAAGGTCACATCTCTACTGATAATGTATTTATTTCTGCCCTCTTCCAAGCACCAAAGTTTATATCCATTAAAACCATGAGGATAGCCAATAAACATACATTTCAGTGCCCTCTTATTTAGCTTTCCTTCCTTAACATGAGCATAAGCTGAACATCCAAACACTCTGAGATGATCCAAGCTTGGAGCTTTTCCTGTCCATATCTCCTGAGGAGTCTTTAGGCCTAAAGCGGAAGATGGACTTTTATTAATAAGATAACAGGCTGTTTGGACAGCTTCCCCCCAAAATTTTAAGGGTAATGAAGCATTTGTTAAGAGACATCTTATACGCTCCATAATTGTTCTATTGAACCTTTCAGCTAAACCATTATGTTGTGGAGTGTACGTAACAATGAAATGTCTCGTAATTCCCTCAGATTTGCAATATTTATCAAATTTGTGATTCACAAATTCCAAACCATTATCTGTTCTCAGATACTACCTTTCTGCCTGTCTGGTTCTCAACCTGCTTTTTCCATTCAAGAAATTTCCCAAAAGCTTCATCCTTCTGTTTCAATGGATACATCCACACCTTTCTTGAAAAATCATCAATGATTAACATAAAGTATCTCGAATCTCCCATAGAAGGAACCTTTTAGGACCTCACAAATCTGAATGAATATAATCCAAAATTTCTTTGGTAGAATGTTTCCTTTTCCCAAACTTCACCCTGGTAAACTTTCCCATTATGCAATGTTCACAAAATGGGAGTTCAATGTCTTTAACTCCTCCAAGCAAACCTTGTTATGAAAGAGCCTGCAGACCTCTTTCACTCACATGAGCTAATCTGTTATGCCATAACATAGATTTATCTATTTCTTTCCCAAATGCAACAGCAGCACTACCTGACTGCAGTACCCTCCAACACATAAAGACCATTCCTTAAGGTCCCCTTCAGTTTAACTAAAGAACCCTTGATAACCTTCAGAACTCTATTCCCAGATTTATAGGAATAACCTGCTCTATCTAATTCGTCCAGAGAAATTAGATTCCGCTTGAGTTTTGTAACATACCTTACATTTGTAAGAATTTTGATCGTACCATCATGTGTTGCAATTCGAACTAACCTAATTCCTTTTACATTACAAGCACCATTATCACCAAGCAAAACTGATCCCCAATCATTTTCCTGAAAGTCAATCAAGAAATCCCGATTAGGAGTCATGTGAAACGTGCACCCTGAATCCGTGATCTAAGCATTCTGAATGTCCCTGCTCGACACCATCAAAACCACTGCTGAATCATACCCATCAGTAATATTTGCCGCACTAGAATCCCCTATGCTTGCTACTTGATGCTTCCTTGCTCTTATTCAAACGGTAATTTTTTCTAAACTGTCATTCTTTATGACATAGGAAACACTTTTTGGTTTTCCCCTTTCATTTCGACCTAGATCTCGACTCTTTTTCTTTTTAGTTCTTTTTCTCATTTCTGCCTCTAGCCATGAGTAACTTTCCATCCTTGCGTTCCTTTTTCATCTCGAGATTTCTCGTTCTCAAGGCATCCAATATTATATCCATGGACAATGAATCCCATCCATATTTAATAGATGCCTTAACTTCTCGGTACGATTTTGGCAAAGAATTCAGAAGAATAACTGCTTGATTTTCATCCGACATCTTCTCACTGATGTTATTGCGATCAACTATAATCTTCTGGAATTCTTCTAGGTTCTCTTCTAAGCCTTTACTAGAGTCCATTTTATAATCAAAGAATTTCTCTTTTAGATATAATTTATTTGGCAAGGACTTAGTCAAATAAAGACTTTCTAATTTCTTCTACAACTCCACTGTAGTAGTGGCCTCATCTACTAGCCTAAGCACTTCATCTGACAGATACAGAATTATCATCGAATAGGCCATCTCATCCATAACCCTTTTTTCAGCTTCTATAATTGTTTGTGGAAGGTTATCTTCATCTAAGATTTTGGCTACCTTTTATTGTACCAGAATAGCCCTAATCTTTTTCTTCCATAACCCGAAATCACCTTTCCCATCGAATTTAACAACTTCAAACCGCGTAGACATTGAAGCTACCTGTCAAATTAAACCCAACAAAAATATCCTAAACAAAGAATATGCCAGCACACATTACCACACACCCTTCTTGGATCAACTAGAGCTCTGATACCACTTGTGAGAGTTTATGAACCTAACTTAGATAGCCAAACAGAACACAAACAATCAACAGAAATAAATCGAAAGCAGTAAATAAGATATATAGTGGTTCGACCAGTTTAGTCTACATCCACTTTGAGAACCAACTTTAATTAATTTTATTAATGAGCAATAAAAGAATTTACAAATTACAGATAATCAACGAAATCACCAATCTGTAATTTCAATATCCACTGATACCGAGAGATCCGCACACAACATCGCCTCTGAAAACTGAGAACAACCCGCTACAAAACAATCCAAAATAGTGTGCTACCTACCTCTGACCGGCGAACCATGCGTAGACCCGTGCGTATCTCTCACTGCTGCCGGAACCAGCCTCCATGGTGAAACCGAACCGCTGCTTGCTCAAGTACCGTCCGATCTTTTTCCACACAAAAAACCGGTCGACCGCTGCTCCACGCAAGAATCAGACAGACCTAACCGCCGCCCACGTCACAAACTGATCTACAAAGCAGCTGCTACAATCGGCGACCTTGCGCAGACACCCACGCTGAACCCGCGGACACACACCCACTGATCGATCGTGATCGACTTCCACCGGCTGCCGCTTTCCTTTCAGTCCGGACTACTGACCGATTTTTGCCTCAGACACTTGCAGCTTCCGTTTTTCCAAGGTGGCTCCCTTTCTTTTCAGTTTAGCGGCTGCTCCTTTTTTTTCAGCCTCAAGGTCACACGAAATTAAGTCCTATTTTTAGAGAAGAAGAGATAATTGCAAAAAAGTCATTGCTCATTAATTACAAGAATGCTATTGGGCCTTCAATTTTTCCAAAAAACCCAATAAAAATCTACTTAAATACCTTATTATTTTCTACAGTAAAGTTCGCGTACGATGTGACCTTTGAATATTTTTCAATGAATTTGTATAAAAGTAGATAGTGAAATGTTGTATATCTCTAAATAAATATGTTAAATGAAAACATAATTATTTTACAACATTAGCATATAATTAACTACAATCTTTGGACCTCTAACTATCTACCGTAAAATTATTTGAAACACTTCTTTATTGTCGTATTTGCTATTTTTTATCAATTTTTTCTTTTTCTTTTTTTACAATATTTACTATTTTCTATTCCGATTAAAATAGTTTGCACCCCAAATATAAACTATTATAATTAGAATAAAATAGTATGCATATAAAATATAGACTTTAACATCTAATTCACCACTCCAAATGCACCTAACTGTTTATTATAATTATGCTGCATACATAGTCCTTTAAATTTCAATAGGACCACTTGATATGCTTAAATTAGCACCCAGTTTATTAGAGCTATATATTCGATGAATGACCATGATATTCCTTTTAATTATTTTCAATATTGTCCTTTCAATAAAATTTACAAATTTATATATATTTTTTCTCTAAATAAAAATGATAAGAAAATTGAAATATTTAACACGCATGGAATAATTTTAAATATTTATAATAACTATTGGCTTATGCACGTTTCACTTATTTATTGATCTATTATTTCCCTTATTATATAAAGCCATTAGTCCCACTTAAGTTAATATATCATGCAAAACGTTTTTTTTTTTTTAATTAAAAAGATGAGAGAATAAAGACGTTCCCTTAACTAATCCACGAATCTAACTCTTTCCAACAGCATGATAAACATTTCAATTGACATCCGTTTCTACTTTAATTCATTTCTTTCCCTCGCACCCCAGTTGCCTATACATTTATATATAGTACCTGAGAATCTCACCGGTTGCAAAATAGTCAAAGTCTTAACACGATACTTATTTCAATTTCAATTTTAATTTCTTACCTTACATGTGTTTATGAGTTCTCCAAACCTCTATAAATAATGAGACTTTTCAAAATTGTGATAGGGTTCTACTACAATATCGTGGTTGGTAGAGCACCAGCAACCTCGATTGGAATTTACATTTAATTTTTTTAAGTCATTTCCATTTTTTAACTTAAACCAATTTTGGTTTTTTTAACTTAAACTGCAAATATAGAAATCAAGTCCAAAGTATTAGTAGATATAACATTATGTAAACAAAAAAAATTACAAATATTACAAAATGTAGATAGTCTGTATCGGTGATAGACCATATTGCTGGTAGAATTTTATTAATAATAGATCATATCACTAGTAAGAGTCTATCAACGATAGAATCTATCATCCATAGATTTTACTATATTTGTACATTTTTTAAAATGTTATTATACACCTGCTTATTATCACTAAAAATGCTACCTATTGCGATTACCCTTTAAGTTAACCAATTTCAACTTCCATAAGCTTTAGTTTAGTCTTTTTAACCAATTTCAACTCAAATTAAACTCACACATTTTTCGTAAGAATTGGAATTTATGAAAATTACCCATTTTCCAATTCTTACAAAAAAAACAAAAAAATTATATAGAATTCCTTTTACAAAATATAGTAAAATCTTAGAATCTATCCATGATAGACACTGATAATTTGATAGATTCTGAAATTTTGCTATATTTTATAAATATTTTAGTTCGTTTTTCTTTATTTAAAAATGGTTTTTTTAAATATAAAAAAATATTTAAAAATATTTATACTTTATAGCAAAAAATTCTAAAAACGGTTTTGAAGCTTTTTACTATAAAATGTAAATACTTTTGAAATTTATCTATTTATAAGAATTTACCTATTTGAAAACTATATACAGAAAAATGATAGAAGTATATCACTTTCTATACATAATATATCTATAAATTAGAAATATATGATATATTCAAAATGAAAATAAAAGGTGAGCTTGTGACAATTTGAACCCGCAACTTTAGGTCAATAAAGATGTCCTTTCCACATCACCGAGGCAAAGTCTAAATCATAGTTTTTAGTTATACGAATGGCAATCTTAACTATAACTACAAAATTTTAACACTTAATGTATACAAATATGTAAAACGTCACTATTCGAGGGACATGTATCTCCCAATCCCTTTATAGATTTACTCTTGCATCTATCTTATAAAGAGTATGAAGTCTCTTGATTTTTCCAATATAAGATTCTCAATATTACACCAACGATTTCATAATATGAAATCTTGTAGAGTAAAATTGTGATGTATTAAATTAATCGTACAATCAATTTATGAATTTTGAAATTGATTACTTTTATTTTATTTATTCATCAAATTCTAAGTAAATCCCCCGAAAGAAAATTTATGAATCCACCACTACTTTGGAGATTATGTTTTATCATAAGTTTAGAGAGAAGGTAGAGAGAAAATTCTAGAGAGATAAATGGAGGTGGATACATTAGGGTTTCAACCAAAATTACAATTGAAAATGAACTTAAATACTAAGCCAAAGGGTTTTTACATAAGGAAATAGACTAACACTAATTAACATAATACAAAACGTAATTACATCAATATTAAATAATGCTGATGAAATAAATAGCAAAATTCAAGGTTTACTTTGGACAAATAGCTAAAAAAATAATTATAAAAATGACAAAACTGAAAAATTAATAAAAAAAATAAAGTACAAAATTGTAAAAAATACTTGACCTGATTTAAAATTCCCAATCTTCAAATAAACAATTAAAAAAACACCAAAATACACTATAATTAAACCAATTACCAATGTAATCAATGCACATGCCAAAATTCAGATAAAGACCTACTTGATAAGATTGGTATATAACCCAATGCGTTTAATCAAAATACCAAATATCTTTCCCAAAAAAAATAGGGTTTCAAAAATTTCCAGCCAATATCAACAAACCGTCAAACAATAACGAATTTCTTTTCGAGCGACTAATCACAAACCTTAACTCCTCAATCCACCTACAATAAGAAATCTCTACAAACTCTAACAATAATTGCGTCCATTCTAATAACAAGCTATAAATCATGGAAGAAATAAACCTTCTCCTATACATTCTTCTCTAACATTCATTTATCTATCTAAGGGAAATCGAATCTCATAGTGTTGAAATGGGCCACAACAGTGATATTTTAAGAGCATAAGCACAATTTCAAGCAACCTATTTTGTGGAAGAAAAAACTCGACGATTTCCAGGATCTTCTCATCGTCTTTACATGTAGTGAAATAAAAAACACCATACAATTTTTCTTTTCGACAATGCAATGCAATCTCTTATATATATTTTTTCGCAACATTAAAGATAACAAATAATTACCGTAAGGAATTGTTTGGATGTTATATGTAGAGATGTTTATATTTTTCAAAAATTATTACAGATTTATTTTTCAAAAATATTTACATATTAAGGCAATAATTTTAAATTAATATTTATTTGAAATCTAAATGGAAAGAATCTTTTATATACAAAAATATTTCCCTACTTTTTAGGATTCCCACGACATTAATTGTTTAGCAATATCTTTTAACTAATAAATTTAAAAACAATAAAACTTTTTAAGTGCATTGTGAGAAGGATTAAAGTTACGAAAAAAGAGAAAACTAAAGAAAGAACAAGGGTCAATGAGGATTGAAAGCTACTGGAATAAGCGGTAGGAAAAAATTGACAAACAAATAACCAATAATTCTCAGTAATGAGGATGAGGTATGTTTCCAATTTTTATCTACCATGATTCTATAAACGAATAACATAAAAACCTATGTACAACGGGGAGCACGAGATATAATGGTTAGAGGATCATATGGTGTCATCCACTAATATTATAGGTAAACAGTAATTCCATGCATCTAAAGAAGCAACAAGAGCCATAAAATAATACTTAAACCTACCTTGATCATCAGCTTCTTCTGTTGTATATGTTCTTGCTAAAAGTTAATATCTTGGCAACTTAAAATGTTGTTCAAATAAATTACATTATATTTGGAAAAAAAAAAAAAGTACCTGGATTTTTTTTCAATGAGTACACTTGAAAATACTGACAAAAGAGTGTAGGAGGACTCCAGAGTACCCTTAATAGATTTCAAAGAAATTTCACGACCACTCCAAGCCTTATTGTAACTTACATTCACACCGTTCCTTTTCATATAGCTAATAACATCACATGGACACATGGAACATTATCATTCATTCTAAAAAAAGACCTTGTACACTCATAAACAATCCATGATGTTGCTTGCCTATGATCATATTTAACAATGTCGACAATACATTGGTAGGTGTTGGTTAATTTAGACCATCCACACCCCACTTTTCTTATACACCAATGCACGTAGATGAACCACAGAATAAATTCTTACACCGAATATCAAATGACATATAATTTGACCTAATTGTAATAAGTTCAAAAGTATTATTAAAAGCAAACAAATAAATAGTTTTTTTCAATACACATTTACTCCTAAAAAGTGAAGCTTCTTTAATGAAAATTTTAGATTGAGAGGATTCAAAAGCTTTAAAATCAATTATTTTGGTATTTCGATCTAACTAGTGGATAGAATGCTTTGTTCTTGCTAACTCACTATTTAAATACACTGTATTTCTAGAAGTACCAGATGATACGGTGTCAACAACTACACATATTATCACTATGGGAGAATTTCGATAAAACTAACATAAGCCACAAATCATCATTATCTCCAACAATTCGAATTGTTGGAATCATCCTAGTAAACTGTCAAATGAGACACAAAGAGATTAGAAGATGAAAAAAGCTTACCTTGAATACAATCCATAAATTATTGAAATGAAGAATGTAATGGAATATAAGCTTTAACAATACGAAAATCATGATATTATGAACTTTCATTCCATTCACCATAAAAAAGAATCATTACTCTTTGTAGAATCATAGCAATAACAGAAAGACTGAAATAGTTGATAGTTACTTGTTTGTCGAAAGTACAAACTTTTCTTGAGATATTAATAAAATGAAGAACGTAGCTAGAATATTAAAATAATATAATAAGATGATAGGATGATAATGAATAAAAGATGATTAAAAGAATACAAACAATGATAAGTAAAATCCTAATCAAAATCACAAATTTTAAACCAAATTTAAAATAACAAAAAACAAATAAGATAATGAAAAAAATTTAAAGATAATATTATAGATTATTTCTAAAAATATATATATATTTAGATTAAAATCAAAATTGTGATAAAAAATTAAATATTTATTAATTTTGAATATTTTCGAAAAGTGGTTAAATCAAATCAGATCTAATATGAAACCATCCATTTAAATTTTAAAATAGGAGAAAATTTCGGCACATTTATCTCATGAATCCGTTAAGTTTGAAATCTCATAACTGAAAATTTCATTTACATGTATTTCTATTGAGAATTAATACACGGTATTACAATTGCACAGTAATCTAAAAAGTTGTTATCCAACTACATCAAAGGTAATTTGGGGATTAAAAAAGTAAATGTTAGCACGCTTTTGCCAAAAAACTTACTATCCATTTTTTTGACAAAAATCAAGAAGACGCTTCCGATTTTGGTATTTTCTCCAATTTCTCTATTAAATACTCTACATTTTATCCATAGAGCTATCAAGAATCAGGTAAAAACATTATTATTTGAAAGGTGAATTTTAGTAATTTGATGGGGTTAAAATCATATTTTAAACCAAACATTTAACCTTCAAAATCACTTTCTATATGAAAATTAATGGAATCATACATTAGAATGATTGGCTCAGGTAGAACGGATCAAAGTAGTGGACAAGTCCACTCCTTGTTTGATCTAAAAAATTTGTGAACTTCACTGCTAAAAGGATATTAAATTTCAAGATATAAATATATGGGAATGATTACTATCCCCATCCTCCCCCTTTTTATTCGTAAAAATAATTTAAAATATTTTAAAATATATATTTGGTATCATGTGGCACATTTTAATTGGGTGTTGGTTGAGCAGCACAAGAGATGGATGCAGTCCTACTACTCCTAAATTTTTTTCTTAATATATAGTAATTTCTTACATTGCAGTTCTACCATTTTGGGAAGTGACTCATTTTGAATTTAATAGATAACGTCTAAAATTTAGATATATATAAAATTTTAAAAGTATATTAGTGGAGAAACATTTTTTTTTTTTCTTGCAACGTGGAATTTTCTCAAAGAGAAAAAAAATTAGTGGAGAAACATTTTTTTTTCTTGCAAAGTTAGTGGAGAAACTTCTATGCATAACCTTTTTGTATTGATGTTTGGTCCATATGGAACATCTTTTTACAAAAGTACGGTATGAGATTCTAATTTTATAAATAATACGAATGATGACAATCTTACAATTATAGTTATGTTCCATTCACCTGAAAAAGAAATAAGGTTACAAAGTCAAACCAAGTTCCTTTTTGAGCTCCTATAAAATACTTGAACCATGTCATGATTTGTTTCATCTTCAAACATTCCAACCAAACAAAAATATATTTTTAGTTTTAAGAATGTCGGTCTCACAACTTCAAGCTTGGGCTGAGAATGAAGCAAATGAATTGATAAAGAAGTATGATAGAAATGGCGACGGTGTTCTCGCAAAAGAAGAGCTACAATCTTTCCTCCACGACACTTGTAGTTCAACTCAACTCAACAATACAAGGTGTGTATTATCTAGGATGATCCCAAAAACTAACAACAATCTTGTGCACAAGCTTAGTTCAAATACTCATATGAACCAAAAAAAGCAGTTGCGAGACAAAATTCAAAATTCATCGACAAAAGCTCTGGATAGAAAGCAATCTAATATTCCTCCAAGTCGAGAGCAGATAAAGGAGATTTTTAAATATCATGATAGTAACAAAGATGGTTTTCTCAACATTCGAGAGTTAACAAAAACTTTCGGTTCTCTAGGCTCAGTTATTCCATTCTACAAAGCTCACTACGCTATGGCTTATGCAGATGCAGATAAAGATGGTCTTATCAGTGAGGTCGAACTTGACGAGCTCATCGATTATACCAATAAAATCATCAAGAAGAAATGAAATGAGCTCCCAAGACGCATTCTCGTATATTCATGTAGGGAAGATAATTATCTAACTAGAAGAAAAATATTGAAGAAATAACTTTTTCTAAATAAAATAAAAGAGGTGTATGTTGGAATTAGAAATCGCATCTTTTATTATTAATACTAATTTCTTATGGTTCATTTCTAAGGGTGTTTAAATGATTCGACAAGCGTAGGACAATCCAAGCCAAATTGTAAGAGTTGGATTGAGTTAGTTTAGTTTTTGGTTGGATTGAGTTAAATTTTTTCTATTTTTCTCTGACTAAGTTGGGACTCGGATTGAATTAAAAGAAAAAATTAGGTTGACCCAACCCAACCTAAATTACATATAATTAATAATATATATATATATTCCTTTTAAGATTAATGAATTTGTGAGTTTTTAATGTTTTTGTTTTAGTAATGTTTGTTTTTGTTTAAAATTTGTAATAGATTTCATGAATATTTGATATTTAACATATGAATCTTACCAGATTTTAGTTATTAGATATGTGTTGTAGACAAATTTAAGTATTTTATATTAATAAGAAAAAGTAATACCTGACAACACAACCTAACCCAAAATTTAAGGTTAGGTTGGAGACCCTGTTCAGGTGTTTTGTGTTGCCTTTCGAGTTGGTCTAAAAAAATCCCACAACGCCCAACCCAACCCCAGTACACTCCTCTTCATTTCTCTTTGTTAATAATTAATAAACACATAACCATTATTATATATATGACCATAATCTATATATAAACTCAAATTGAACCAAAAGTTAAAATTTGATATGTTCTCCAATTAAATTCATAATTTATTTTGATTATATATTGAATCTCACTCATTATACATGACAAAGAAAGGTTCTCAACGTCGCAACACTGAGACGTTACACTATGACATGAAAAAACCAGCGTTGTAGCGTGATAGTCCTTTAGCGTTGTGACACTACACCCTGTCTATAAATTCTTATTTTAGGTCAAGAAGTTCTGCCATTCAACTGACTTCAAACCGTTCAATACTGATTTTTCTCCTATTTTCTTCTATTTTAGTTCGAGAAAGTATCAAAATGATACCTTGGTGATTTTCATGAATATTATGGGCTAAGATAATAGTTTTTAGCTTGGGTTTTTGGTTTTTGTACCAATTTGATGTATTTGTGAGTTTTCAAAATAGTTTATTGTAATTTTAGATTCGATTCTATTATTGAATGTTTATGATTACGTTATTGGATGCTTGGAATTTTATAATTATCACTTTTGATTAACATTTGATACATGACATATAATCTCATTTTAATCAACTTGAAAAAATAGGTTAGGTTAGCTTGCAAATCATTTAGATGAATATTGTTCTAACCAACCTATAATCTAATCAACTGAATATTTAATTAAGGTTATTTCTGTTAGATATTTAACCTGACGTTGCCCTAGATTTTATGCAATTAGGCAAACTTGAATTTGCATGTTGTTCATCGATTTAAATTTGGTTAATTAGTTGATTAGGTCAAATTAGCTGGCTGTTCCAATTAATTTTGTTAGGTATAAACAATTGCTTCAATCTAGTATTGAGAATTCTTGATGGAAAGCATTGAATAGGAGAATTCCTTGATAACCCAAGCTAGGCTCTCTCAAGTTAAATTTCATCACTTTACTTTTACTTTATGCATTTAAATTTCTCTTGCAACAAAACAATCTTCAATGCCTCTTGGTTACCCAAGGATTGAAACATTTTAATTGAGTAATTCGAGGACTTTCTGGGATCCATCCGTGCTACCATTACTATATTATTTAGAGTGGTTACAGTTAAATTATTTGGTTCAGATTTGGGCAACAAATCTACTCCAACCAGTAGTAGCATCCTTGGAAGACGTCAGATCAATCATGGTAGTAGCATCATTTGATTTGTCAGGGTTGTCTATGGTGAGAATGTAATCTGCTTCCAACTACTCAAAAAAGATCAACAACTTTTGGGACCAGCAACAGTAAATGGCTTCGTTGAGCGACTCTAACTTGGACAGATCTAGAAGAATTTTTCCAAATTTAATTGAGATTGGAACTAATCAAGTTATTATTTTTCGACATATCTGAAACCTATTCTTTGTACTGTGGAAACTACTACCTTGAAAGCAAATTTGGTATGGCCGTGGTGTGAATCATTCTTGTCGATTGTTCCCCAAAGTCAATACAACACCCACTGTCTGACATGCACTCGTTAAACAAAGGATTGGAATTAAATTGAGAGAAGATTGTTTGCTCAGAATCAAGAGGAAGACGAAAAGCATGAATAAGCTCTATTTTTCAGATATGTAACTTATGGTTTTTGTAAAACCAATGGAGAAGATGAAGACTAACAGGCAAAAAATGTTTGGAGAATTAATTTTAGATCTGGATATGGCACAATCAAAACCCTAAACATTTTTATTTTAATATAATTAAGTTTCAATGGTTTAAGGTTGTTATGGTATAAAAAAGAAAAAAGAAAAAAGAAATAAAACTATTTATTTATTTCGTGCGAGCGTAGTTGCCCTACCTATCTGACCGGACAGTGGTGGCGGTGTGAGTGTAGGGAAAGACTCTTTACTCCCACTCTTTCCACTTTTGCAAGTCCCTAGAAGTGGTCATATATATAAATAGCGTTCTATGTTATCTATGTTATTCCAATTTGTATTCACACAGGTTAGACAAGGACATCTTGTTCTTCCTTCTTCATCTAAATAATTCTTCGCAATTTCGATAAAATGATCAACACAATTAGAATATTGACTAGACCGTCGATCTCTTAAATTTATCCAACTACGATCCATAAAAAGTAAAATGTGAAGTACCTAAATAAGAAATCAAACTGTTAGAATCTAAGTCTTAGGTAAAATGCAAATAAGCAATCAAATTACTAATCAAAGTTAGGTAGATCTTATTAGTGTCAATGTCATATTAAGTGGAAAAATAACACGTATAATTGAAAACACCCTTAATCTTCCAACATTTTAAGAAGGGTAAAGTTCTTCTCAAAGTTCTTAACACCAACCAATAAACAACAACATCATCTCATAATCTTCTTGTTTGAACCAATGTCTATTGAGAAGTAATAAGGGTAAAGTAAATATAGAGAGATTGGGTAAGATTCATACCCTTAAAGACTTGGCCACCTAACAATGAAATAGGCGTTTGAGTGGCAACGACGTTGTTTGATTTCTTGAGAGAGACACACTACAAGAAAAATAGCTTGATTGTGAAATAGAGGTGCTTTAGAATCAATTCTAACCTCTGCCTCAACCTGATCAACTGTCTGCTGTTTCTGCTGCTCTTTGACACGAAATGGCATCTCTGTTTCATTATAAAGGTCACATCTCTATTGATAATTACTTTATTTCTGGCCTCTCCAAGCACAAAGATTTATATCCTTATAACCCTGAGGATAGCCAATAACATACATTTCAGTGCCCTCTTATTCAGCTTCCTTCCTTAAACGATGAGCATAAACTGAACATCCAAACAACTCTGAGATGATCCAAGCTTAGAGCTTTTCCTATCCATATCTCTGAGGAGTCTTTAGGCCTAAAAGCGGAAGGACGAATCCTATTAATAAGATAACAGGCTTTTGGGCAGCTTCCCCCCAAAATTCTAAGGGTAATGAAACATTTGCCAAGGAGACATCTTGTACGCTCCATAATATGTTTATGTTGAACCTTTCAGCTAAAACCATTCCTATTGTGGGAGTGTACAGGTAACAATGAAATGCCTCGTAATACCCTCAGATTTGCAAAAATTTATCAAATTTGTGATTCACAAATTTCTAAACCCTTGTCTGTCCTCAGATACTTTACCTTCCCTTATCGTTTGGTTCTCAACCTATTTTCTCCATTCAAGAGAATTCCCAAAAGCTTCATCCTTTCTGTTTCAGTGGATACATCCCTACCTTC
>NC_052352.1:7801318-7805224 GCF_009727055.1 Benincasa hispida | reverse complement strand
GCAAGCCACGGACGAGACATGAGCAGGGCGGTAAACGAGGAGGATATCGCTGAGTGGGCGGCTAGATGAGAAGTCAGTCGGGCTAAATAAGATTTTCGTTTGAGTTCCTTGACGACACAGTAACTTACATTAGTCACTAGTTAAAGAATATTCTGATTCATTCCATCATGTTGTTGCCAATCAAACTGACCCAATTTCTTTTACATTCACAAGCTACCATTTATCACCAAAGGCAAATACGATTCCATCATCCCCATCATTTTCCTGAAAGTCAATCAAGAAATCCCGATTAGGAGTCATACAAAACGTGCACCCTGAATCTATGATCCAAGCATCCTGAATATCCCTACTGGACACCATCAAGACCTCTGCTGAATCTTACCCATCAGTGACATTTGCTACACTAGAATCCCTTGCATGCTTGCTACTTGATGCTTCCTTGCTCTAATTCAAAGGGCAATTTGTCTTAACGTGTCCTTCTTTATGACATAGGAAACACTTTTTGGCTTTCCCCTTTGATTTTGACCTGGATCTCGACTCTTTTCCTTTTTCGTTCTTTTTTTCACTTCTGCCTCTGGCCATGAGTAACTCTCCATCCTTGTGTTCCTTTTTAATCTCGACGTTTATCATTCTCAAGGCATCCAACACTATATCCATGGATAATGAATCCCATCCATATTTAATAGCTGCCTTAACTTCTCGATACGATTCAGGCAATGAATTCAGAAGAATAACTACTTGATTTTCATCCGACATCTTCTCACCGATGTTATTGAGATCAACTATAATCTTTTGGAATTCATCTAGGTTCTCTTCTAAGCCTTTACTAGAGTCCATTTTATAATCAAAGAATTTCTCTTTTAGATATAATTTATTTGGCAAGGACTTAGTCAAATAAAGACTTTCTAATTTCTTCAATAACTCCGCTATAGTAGTGGCCTTATCTACTAATCTAAGCACTTCATCTGACAAGTACAGAATATCGTCGAATAGGCCATCTCATCCATATCCCTTTTTTTAGTTCTATAATTGTTGGTGGAAGGTCATTTTCGTCTAAGATTTTGGCTACTTTTTTTTGTACTAAAATAACCCTAATCTTTTTCCTCCATAACCTGAAATTACCTTTCCCATCAAATTTAACAACTTTGAACCGTGTAGACATTGAAGCCATCTGTCAAATTAAACCCAACAAAAAACTTCTCCTAAACAAAGTGTAACGTCCAGATCCTTACACATTATGATCCGACCGCTACGACATGCATACTTAGACTTTTCTATCATGAGATGAGTTTGGTGAAAATTTCAAAGAACATATCTCAATTTTATTAATTAGATAGAAAACTATATAAAAAAAAGTTTATTTATCCAAACACCAGGATCCATAAAACAATAGCGTGGTGGTACAAAATGCATATGCCTATAACTCTTCTTTTCTTCCTTTCAATTTGATGGTTCTTATTATCTTCTCAAATTATTAATTGGAAGTCAAAAGGCGATTTGATTAAGATTAATAATTTATTGAAAATGACTTTAAAACTTGATTGGGATTATATATACATATGTCATAGCACACAACTCCTGATAACATACATCGTCGACATCTCATAAAAAAATGATATATATAGCATAGGTTTCCCTTGCTGCACCTAATTCCATGTTCTCCTGCATCTATATACAGAATTTCTAATCTTATTATAAAATAAAATAAATTACCACGTGATAATTTTAATTAGGTGAAGTAGGGACTAAGCTTCACCCAAGTTTTTCCCTCTCATTATCTCAACATTTTAATATCGAAAGTTTCACTATTACACTGTTTTAAAGTTTGATTCAAGTTATTAAGTTCTTCTCATTTTAGTTATTTATTATTTCTTAATTTTGTATTCATATTATCTTAAGTTTTTTAATTTTTAAATTTCAATATATAGGCTTATACATGATTTAAATTTGAATTTTTTTGTTTGAAATATTATGTATTATTTAAAATTGAATTTAAATATATATATTATTTTGAATTCTAGATTCAAATAAATATTTTATATATTATTTTTAATTTGTAGTCCACATTAAAATATTTTCAAAATTGACGATATATAAATTTTATTCATTTAGACTACTTAAAATTTTACAATCATAACATTAACAAAGATTATAATTGAGTTGATATAGTCAACCCTCATTAAGGTAAATGAATCGAGTGACAATTAACATTGCACATAAAATTTGATAAACATTGAATGATAAAACAGAGTGTATTATGTTGTTTACTTTTGCATTTTTCATTTATCAAAAGTGATTGTAGTTTAGTGGTGAGAATTCCACGTTGTGCTATGGGACCTAGCCTCGTATCCCAATTAGCCACATTTTTATTAATATTTGTAATAAAACTCGTTGTATTAGATAATGTAAAATTTCATATTGGATTTTATATCATGTTATATATTTTAATATTATCAACTAATTATATTTAAACTATAAAAAAATTAACTCTAGTTTATTTTTATAGTAATCGCTTGCTTCTATGTTTGTTATATATTACCACAATATTCCTTAACTTAGCAGTTTTTATGTATTTTTCTTGTTGACTCTTTGCTCCCTACTCTCTTTGGAGCTTTTCTCACGCCCTTCTTATTTGTATATTTTCTTTTAATTCTTCTTCTTGTAGAGTACTAAGAATGTGTAATCGAGTTGAGGTATTCGATGCACTATTAAACCCTACTCCAATCCTCATCGTACTTATCTAATTAATAGATTCAATTCTTATCCCAATGTAATATATTTCAGTTAGAATTTTAATTTAACCACCTGATGTTATTTATAGGCATTTTTATCAAGATTTTACTTATATATTATGATATATATTAATAAAAGTTTTATTGATTACTATGTGATAGATGCTGATAGAATGCTCTATCAATATTTTTTGTGTATTTCTGTATAATTTGGCATTCTTCTATCTGTAGAAAATTTTAATTATATAATGTTTTTTCTACTAAACTTTGAGTTTGATTAGACTCAAAGAAGTGAACACAATTCTTGGAGTATTTACTTTGCAAGAATGCAATGTCCACAATTATACCAACCTTTATTGATATTCCCATCAATCCTCCCAGTTGCTGTTTCATTGCTCATCATCCATCTATTCCTCACCGCCTTCCTTTATCCAAATGGCTCATAACATTCACCTTTCACATGCATATGCACAACCCCTCTCGGCCTTTCCAATGGCATAAAGTTAATCTTCATTTACTAAAACAAAAACGACATGTCGTTCAACATGGAGGCTTTCGCTCTCCTCTCTAAGAACTTGGAGTTTTCAATGTATAGGTTGAGCAAATCTCAGCCTTTCTTTCTCATACAGAAAGTTATGATAAAGGAAAAGCCTCAAAGTCTTGTGGGCCATGAGAGAAACAAGGTTTCATGTGGTGCAATTTTCATTGAATTGGCCAAACTCTTTTTCACAAAGCAAATAAAATGAAGATGATGGACAATGGATTATTTTGGATTGTGGAGATAAAAGTCATCTTGATTCTTTTGTATTCATCTACTTTAATCGACATACAAGGTGTCATTGGTTATTATAAACTTATTTTGATCATAACAAGTTCTTTCAAGAAATTCAGAAGAAATTCCTTAGAAGGATAATAGGGATGTGTTTGTAGTGCTCTCCCTTTCCACCACTTACATAAAAAATATATTAAAAATATTTTTTTTAAAAAAAGAAAAAAATAGCAAAATTACCATATGACAATTATAACTTGGTTGGACAATTTGATTGGACAATTTGGTGAGATACACAAGAGTGGGGCTACTCGAGATGACCTAAGTATTTTTTCTTCTTTGGAAGTATGTTTAGTGCAAGTATCGTGTCACTCACACACACACTCACACATAAAAATTTGGGAC
>NC_052352.1:7737429-7793466 GCF_009727055.1 Benincasa hispida | reverse complement strand
GAGAGAAATTAGGTGCTATGTTTATTTATTTATATACAAAAGAGCTTTTCAAATCTAATCCAATTTCTAGAAACAAGTTGGATTTTCGAGAATGGTTTATTTATTTATATATTTATTTACTTTTCTTAGAAAAAGGATTTTCGAGAATTATTAATTAGGTTCTTCTAATAATTATTTACATTTATTTAGTAATCGTTTGATTTTTTTTATTTTTAGCTATTAAAATTTAATTAAGTCTATAAATACCTCTTACACCCATAAATTTCATACTTTGTTATAAAAAACTAAGTCAAGTTTTGAAAACCTAAAAATAATAGCTTTAGAAATTTTATTCTTATTTTTAAAATTTAGTAAAGAATTCACTTCCTTACTTGAAAAAGATGAGAACCACGGTAAAGACATGAGATGAAATAGGCTTAATTTAAAAAATATATAGAGAGTTATCATACAAAACTTCAAAAAGTTATGCATTGTTTCTTATCATTACATCGCCTTGATTTTCATCTTTTCAAACATTTGAATCCATAATCTAATTTTTAAGAAAAATAATTAACTTTAAAAAGATTAAAATTTTTTATTTTAGTTTTCAAATGTTGGTTATGTACATATTTTAACAATTAATCAACTACTCAAAAAGATAAAATAAAATAAAATGGTCATCTACTGAATTCTAGTTTCTAAAATTATAATCTAATTTGCTTTTAGTGTTGTTATGAAATAGCTTTAATTTTGGTATCGTTAACCTAGTTAACATATTCCGGTACACCTATCTCTACCTCTATCTCTACCTCTAATAATTTGTTTAAAAAAAATTGTAAACCATCAAAAATAGGTTACAAAAATGAAAAGAATGATTGCGTTAGAAACACAAAAATAAAAGCGTTCTTGGGTTCATTATATTTGTAAGGCATTTTTATAGGTGTTTTTACATTATATGAGAGGGTCAGATGAGTTTGAATTATCAGAAGTTAGAGCTCGAGTCGAATTGCCATTTGAATAGTTAAGAAATAAGTCCAATTTTGGAAAGGAAGTTGAAAAATGGACATCCATCCTCAACCTTTGATCAGTAACAACACCTATTTCAATATCCCTACTCCTTATTGCATTGCCTTCTTTCAAATTCACCACACCCAACACAAACACACACCAAAACCCAATCTTTTCTTACACTCATTCCCTTACTAATTATATCTTATTTTCCTTACACACTTATATTAATATGTCTTTACTTTATTGATCACCAGCATATTGTTATATAATAGCTCATTCAAAATCTCATGAATCACATTTTACTACTAATATATTATATAGTAGATTCTCTCTTATCACTATAATAATGTTTTTTAGGTTGAATTTCTCAAACTTTTGTTCAGTTCTGACTTTGGGGGAGAAGAGAAAGAAACTTGAAAATTGTATAATGTTATTTGACGAGTATAATATCAAAGTCAAAACAAATGAGATTTCTAGGTAATTTTATACCCAAATTATTGGAGCCCCATCTTCTACTCGATCTTTTTTTTTCTTAGGTAAAAAAATTGGAAGACTTTTCTATAATCTACTTTTGTTCCCCATTACACATCATGAAGATTCTTTTCTTTCCTATTAAAAAAATAAAACAAAAGTACAAGGAAGAAGCTATCTAAGAGAAACAACTTACTGAGAAATAGACTGGTTGCCACAATTGTTTTCCCTTCAGATTCTTGGTAGTCAACCACCTCTTCACAACGATGCTTGTCGATTATAAATCACATATGGAATTAATATTAGCATTAACTCTTTGAAACAACAGCTTGTTTAATTTCAAATCTCTCAAATCTACCATGAAATAATAATTACCTTTGCCAACATCCAAAACTAGTGATCAGGCTACTCCACCTTGACGTAGCATTACAAAGATTAAGAATGTCAACATTAGTATCAAGAAAATGAGACCAAACATCTTTCATAATATGGGAAGATGTCTCGATATTCTTCTTATGCACAACACACATCATATCAGAATGGACACCTTTTAGAGTTACAACACACATCATTTACAGGGTTCTATTGAAAGGGTAGTATTTAAAACCACCTCGCCCTACAAGTATGAACATTTTGACATATTTTATGTCTATCAAATGGTACAAGATTATGTTGTTTTTCAAGTCATATTCATGAATTCTCTTCACATTATCACCTTGGGATTAATAATGAAGATTTTTTTTTTTTGGAATTTAAACTTTAAGGTAGCTAAATTCACCTGTGTCCCTATTTCCAAACCCGGCATAAAATAGATTGCAATCTGGAGGAAATAGTTCTCGAATTCTCTATATGTTACAAATTCAAGGTATTTCAACATTTCCAATCAAATTGTTGAAAAAATCCAACCTTTTTTCTCCAAAATCCCATCTCTTTACAACTCTTACCCACCACATAAATGATCTAGTTCCATTAAAACACCATTCTTGAATCCTATTTTCCCACTAAGCCCTCAAATTCACTCCCTAAAATTTTCTTCAACAATTGTTTGTTGGTAAAATTTCCTTGTAATTTATGCATGGCACGAGCCGCAACCCATGATGCATCATAAGCTTGAAGGGCAAAGATGGTGGGCTCCCAATTTTTTATATCCTCCTCTTGATGATCACGATATTTTAAAACATACTTCCCAAGGAAGAAAAATATACTTAGGTATGTCTCAAGCACCTATCTTTGTGCATCCCATCAAATTGTCCAATCAAATTATCCAACTAAGTTATATTTGGGGTTGATGCCCTAAATTCTCGTATCATGTAGTTTGTAAACAGTTTGTACGAACGCTTTTGTTGTATAATATATGATGTTTACTTCATAGCTTGGTCTTTGGTGAATTTGGTAGAGGAAGGAGGAAGACCAGATCATGTAGGCAATAAGCAAGTGGAAGGGAAAAAGGCACTATCGTACACGATGCTTATTGTTTAGGAGAAACTACACGATCGTGTAGGTTTTACAGAACTATCGTTTAGAAAATGGTATATGATCGTTTAACAAACTCGGCACACACTACGATCATTTAGGGAAGCTATCCGATCGTGTAGGAACTAGTGTACGATCGTTTAGGCACGAGGTGGACGATCGTTTAGGCATTGAGTGACTATCGTATAGACTCTCGAAATACTTAAGCGATCTATTATTTTTCACCAACACATCCCTTTTTCTTTTTGGACGGACTGACGAATGATTCAAAAATGAAAAGAATTTTTATTTTAATTCATCAGTTACAATAACCGACGCTGCCCCACTAATCCATGTTCGAACGTGAAAAATTGACTTAATTATCATATAATTAACCAATTAATTTATAATAAATATAATCATATTATATTTTTATCCAATAGTCTGATATCACATATCTACTATAGTATTTTCTCCTCTACTTGATATAAATCATATTTATATCTAATTTCCTCCAAAATAATGTATCTCATACATTTAGCCAATTATATCATATATAATTAACCAATCCAATTATATCATATATAATCGAACTTCCTCTTGTCAATTTGAACATTTCAAATTAACCTAAACACTGATTCTCGACTTTATCCAAGTTACCTAGAGGACCTAATGAACCTGTGGCTCGAAGCTCCAATGGTTCGTGAATAGCTGACTAAATTCTTTAGCCACGAGATCCATCATTCGTTAACTGTCAGACATTCCGCTAAAAATCAACAACTTTTCTTACCACAGATATATTTCTGTGTCTATCGGATATAACCAATCATGAGTACAATGACCCTTCACAAATGCTCGTAAGTACAACTGAGCCAAATTACCGTTTTGCCCCTGTAGTTACATCTCACTTCTTAAGTACCACTGATTCCTCTAATGAACAATACAACATAGTCCAACTATATGTGAACACCTCTCGGGCCAAGAGAAAGTGTGTGGCGCCATATCGTTCAAGCCCTAGAATCAGCCCTTAAGGGAGCTATCTATTGACTTACCTCTGCCTCGAGGAAGGAGTGAATTCCATCTTGTGTAGCTGAGTTCCCAGCTCTCAAATCAGACGAATCCCCAAAATGGTATGTTTGAATCGGCGACCTGGCCATTCGCACCCATACAAATCAAAGAACCGTCCTCAATGGCAAGAGTTCCCAACTCACTCAAGATTGAGGTCATGTTACTTATGGTCATCCTAGTGATGTGAAGTCTCGGTCATGAACGGTGTTATATGATGAGACGTTAACACTTCGTGGTCAGGTTTACAAACTCCTTGTATAGGACGCCCCTGCTCGTATGTCCCTAACACGAATGATCAAGATCAGACCATCTGTGACAAGTTACAACACTTGTGACCATTCCACAAAGTGGGTCGCATCCATAGCGTTATTAGGATAAGATTTCCCTCCTATATCCATATACTACAGACCATTTTGGTTATCACTCAAGACATGATCCAGTTATATGTCACCATATACATACTTGAGTCACATACAGATAACCAAGAATTTTATGGTTATTGGTTTGTGGTAAAGAAAATAAAACAAGTAACTGAGCAAAATACAAGATGTGAAGTAAATATCATATATTATACAATACAAGCGTTCGTACAATCTGTTTACAAACTACAGGACACGAGACATATTGGCATCAACCCCAACACTTCTACCATTGTGGGCGGTCCTTTGATTTGTATGGGTGTGAGTGGTCAGGTCGTCGATTCAAACCTATCATTTTGGGGATTCGTCTGATTTGGGAGCTGGGAACTCAACTACACAAGATGGAATTCACTCCTTCCCCGAAGAAGGGGTAAGTAGATAAAAAGCTCCCTTAAGGGCTGATTCCAGAGCTTGAACGATGTGGTGCCACACACCTTCTCTTGGCCCGAGAGGTGTTCACATATAGTTGGACTATTTTTTGTTCATTAGAGGAATCAGTGGTACTTAAGGAGTGAGATGTAACTACAAGGGTAAAACGATAAATTGGCCCAGCTGTATTACGAACATCTGTGAAGGATCATCGTACTCATGATTGGTTATATCTGATGGACACAAAAATACATCTGTGGTAAGAAGAGTTCAGCTATTGGTCTTTAGTGGAATGTCTAACAGTTAACGGATGGTGGATCTCGTGGCTAAAGAATTTAGTCAGCTATTCACGTACCGTTGAAGATTCGAGCCATATGTCCATTAGGTCCCCTAGGTAGCTTGAATAAAGTCAAGAATCAGTATTTGAGTTAGATTGAAATGTTCAAATTGACAAAAGGCAGTTCGATTATATATGATATAATTGACTTAATGTATGAGATACATTATTTTAGAGGAAATTAGATATAAATATGATTTATATCAAGTGGAGGAGAAATTACTATAGTAGATATGTGATATCAAACTATAGGGTAAGAATGTAATATGATTATATTCATTAATTAGTAAATTGGTTAATTATATGATAATTGGCCGAAAACCTCTCCTCAATCGTGCGTTAGTAGAAGAATCTGAAGTTTATTATTGTAACCGAAGAATAAAATGAAAAATTGTTTCATTTTGCAAAAGTTTGAAAATTCGCAATCGGTGTGAAAACGTAATGATCGCCTAGCTTGAAAGCCTATACGATAGTAGCTCATCATCTAAATGATCGCACACCAGTACCTAAACGATCGTACACCTGTCCCTAAACGATCACTTAGCTTTTCTAAACGATCGCATAGCATGTCGCGTTTTCTAAACGATCGTCTACCTTTTATTAAACGATCGTGTAGCTTTATCTAAACGATAAGCACCTTTGCTATACGACTACTCTTTCTCTCCCACTTGCTTATCGTCTATACGATCTGTCTTTCCTCCTACCTCTACCAAATTCACCAAAGACCACACTTTGGATTCTCACTCCAAGAATAGCAAGGGCTCCAATTGGTGGTGTCGTCCCCGCTGTTTACTTGTTCGTGCTTGTTCGAGTTGTTGTCATTCGTGTAGACGATCGTGCTGTTACAGCCAACTAATTTGTTGGGTGATACAGCACATAGAGGTTCTTCTGCTACTTCTGATTTTGACGTTTGAAGAGAGTCTTCAACTAGTATGAGAACTCTTTCCTTTGTATTTTATTGTTCGAAGCATGCCATTAATTAGTGTTAATTTGCATATCTATCTGTTGGAATGTATGTGTTTTGTATTTTGGTCACAATGAAATTGGAAAGATCCAAACACGCTCATGGATACTCTTCGTTAAGAGTTCCTTCAATTGGTATCAGAGCCAGGTTCTGATATTCCAATTTCATTGATGCAACGAATTGCATATACATTCATGGTGGGTGCATATCTACTCTGTTTAATTGTTAAATTGTTGTGGATGTGCGGATTAATGGAGTTTTCTGGGATGTTTTCTTGGTTTGATTTAATTCTTTTGCATTTTCGATTAATTGTAAAGGCCCCTACGTTTTTTGGCACAATTAATTAGTAGTCGCATATGTAATTCAAATCAGTTTGAGTCTTGAGTCATTCGTGAAGAAGTTCAAAGCAAGGGTTGCTATTCTTCGAGGAAGAAGACGATCAAGGGTTGATCTGGTCGTATAGTCGATGAGGTAGGTGATCGTTGAGTTTCGGATGCTCGGGTATCGTTTAACGCGCACACGCACTAGACGATCTTTTAGCTCAACAAGCTTCATCACTTAGTAACATACTAAACGATCGCTTAGCAACACACAGTAAATCATTTACCTTTTCCTACATTAAGCGATCGCCTAGACAATCAGGCTCTGCAGCCTCATTGTCGTCTAAGCGATCGTTTAGCTTTTGCACCTATCGTCTAGTGTGCGCTGAGCGATCGTTTACCTTCGGCGTTTACTAAACAATGGAGTTCTTCTAGCGGTTCAAGACCTAATTCGCCTGTGAACCGATTTTCTTGAAGGAAATGTAATAGATAGAGTTATTTCATTTCGGTTTTTTGTAAAAGTTCATCCCGATCCATTAATCCTTGGTTTATTACATGCGATGTATGATTTTTTTATACGTCATATAGTATGCACATATAGTAAATCCCCACCTTAGGTTATACATTGATCATGCATCATCTCTTTATTGTAATTGTTATAATTTAGAGAAGCATGATTTAATTATGTAAGAGCATGCTCATGCATCTTATAATATAAGAGTTATATTTATGCATGCATAAAAAGCATTAACATGCATCATCTTTATATTATAATTATTACAGTATAAGGGTGAATGGAAAGCATGTTTGCTTGGTTATTACGCATATATAAAAGTTATGTATAGTAATAACTGGACATTGCATGAAGCATGACACATAGGTTTCTTTATAAGCATTATAAACACCTAGTTGTGCGTGATGTATTTTAGTTGTTTCTTTTTGAAGGTTAAATAGAAATTAGAACTAAAAGAAATAAGAAAGGCATGCATGCTCACTTAGGTTTAATTCATGGTTTTAAAATGTTTAAAACTTGGATCACATAGACCTAAGATCACAGTTTTAATATGATTAGCAACCCCAAGGCTTTAATCTTTTATTCAGTTTAATAGGATTAAATTGACTAATAAAAGGTTAAAGTGTAGCAAATCTATCTATAAGGGACCTTTTGTCTAAGGCGGGTTCTGTCTAGACTGGGGAATTTAAGTTAACGAAAACGTAATACCCCTACCTGGGAACTTACCTGGAAAGGTGAATTAGATAGATTTGATGCATGCATGCAAGTTAAGGACAGTCCATTAAAGTGTTTAAATGTGATTACTTGAACTTGTTTATATTTCATAGACAGACGTTGTTTAAGAGCAGAGTTTTAATAAGATGACTTAGACTAAAATCAATAGTCGGATTGTCTATGTTAATGAACCCCTAGGTAGAAAATTCAATGGGAGGTACTTGGGGCATAAGATGATTCACTTAAACCTTTCACGTTACTCCTAAAAAGTCCACACCGTGAGATCTACCCTCGGCCTCGAGGCACCTTTGGCGTGTCCCCCTAACGGATGGTGTTTGGGTAGGTCAATATCAAGGTAGATGGAGAGAGTGTTCATAGTAAGTGGGCGTGGGAAGTACGACAGCATATCCCTCAATCTCCCTCGTTGGATTGAATAAAGTTCTGCGCATCGCCTTAAGACACCCTGGGAGTGCCCCCCTATAGGATGGTAGTTTTGCACGTTTCTTTATTTGATCGTCTGTAAGAGGATAAGGTTACTTAGTCTCTTATCCTAATCTGCTTCTTCCCTATGGTTGGCTCATTAGGGCGGAACTCTGGCACCGAAAGCGAGGGGTCACACTTACGCGAAATTGTTAAAGGTTAACAGTTCTGGACCAAATAAATGGTGGTTGCTAGGTTCAGTTCCAAAAGTTGGTTCTGCCTAATGGTTGAGAAGGTCTCATCCCAATGAAGGGGCATCTGATTACCCCACTGGTGACGTTTGTCTTGCCTCACAGGGGCATCATTGCAAAATAGAAGTCTTTAACTTAGGGTACCTGAAACTGTTTTACAAAACTAATTGGTTAAATGTAGTTTAGCAAAATCTAATAAAGTTTTGTTCGTTTTTTCAACAACAATCTTTTTAAAATGGCCACAACCACTTTAGTTTTGTTAAGTGCCGAAAAATTAACTGGCGAAAATTTCTCGACATGGAAACACATGATTACGACGATTCTAATCATCGAGGATCTCATGTTCACTCTTATAGAGGCCTGTCCTCTTACTCTAGCTCCAAATGCCGCTTGAAATGTTCTAGAGGCATACAAGCGATGGACACGGGCGAATGAGAAGGCTTGAGCCTACATCTTGGCAAGTCTTTCTGAAGTCTTGGCCAAGAAACATGAGCTAATGGCCTCAGCACATGAGATCATGAAGTCCCTACGGGAGATTTTTGGACAACCATCTAAACAACTTATGCATGAGGCTCTTAAGTATATATTCAACTCCAAAATGGAAGAAAGCAGCTCTATTCGTGAACATGTGCTTAACATGATGGTCCACTTCAATGTGGCGGAGTTGAATGGGTCTACCATCAATGAAGACAGCCAGGTTAGTATAATCCTGCATTCATTGCAGGAGAGCTTCCTGCAATTTGTTAGTAGTGTGATTCATAACAAAGTGAAATATAACCTTACAACTCTCTTCAACAAGTTGCAGACCTACCAATCTTTACTGAAAAGTAAGGAGAGGAAGAAGAATGAGGCAAATGTTGCTTCATCCTCTAGGACATTCCATAGAGGTTCAGCCTCAGGAATGAAGTCTGCACCTTCTACTTCTAACTCTACAAAGGGGAAGAAGAAGAATGGTGGTAAAGAAAAAGGGAAGGCGCCTATTAACCCACCGCCTGTCGCGCCAAGGAGGCGTCCACCGGTTGAAAAGGGAAAGTGTTTTCACTGCAACCAAGATGGACACTGGAAGAGAAACTATCCTTGCTATCTGAAAGAGAAGAAGACAGCCAAGACTAAGGCCAAGGCCGATAAAGGTAAATATGATTTACTTGTACTTGAAACTTGTTTAGTGGAGAATGATGATTCTACCTGGATAATTGATTCGGGTACCACTAATCACGTTTGTTCTTCTTTTCAGGGGATTAGATCCTGGCGACAGCTGGAGGCTAGTAAGATAATGATGCAACTAGACACCGGGCATGTCGTCTTATGGCAGTGGGAGGGCTCCAGTTAGCTTTATAGAATAGGTTTCTAGTTTTGAGTGATGTATATATTGTTCCCGAACTTAAGAGGAACCTTATTTTTGAAAAGTGTCTGTTGCAATGTAAATACACTGTTAGTTTTAATGTGGATAAAGCGTTTATTCATAAAGATGGTGCTATTATTTGTACAGCAAATCTGGAATCTAATTTACATTTGTTAAGAAAATTCTTTACCAGTGTGCGAGTCTTGCCTTGAGGGTAAGATGACTAAACGACCTTTTACTGGAAAAGGTTACAGAGCCAAAGAGCCTCTTGAATTAGTACATTCTGATCTTTGTGGTCCTATGAATGTGCGAGCCTGGGGTGGCTATGAGTATTTTATCAGTTTTACTGATGATTACTCCAAGTACGAGTATGTTTATCTTATGCAACGGAAGTCTGAATCCTTTGAAAAGTTCAAAGAGTTCAAGGCCAAAGTTAAAAACGCATTGGATAGACAGATTAAAACACTTCAATCGGATCGAGATGGAGAGTTTTTGGACTTGGGATTCCAGGAGTATTTGATAGAACATGAAATCGTTTCTCAACTCTTAGCACCAAGTACACCTCAGCAAAATGGTGTATTAGATAGGAGAAATAGGACCTTGTTGAACATGGTTTGTTCGTTGGTGAGTTACGCTTCCTTACCAAACTCGTTTTGGGGTTTCGCAATGGAGACTGCAATATATATACTCAACTGTGTTCCCTCCAAGAGTGTTGCGAGAACTCCTCTAGAGTTGTGGAACGGGCGTAAAGCTAGTTTACGTCACTTTCGCATTTTGGGTTTTCCTGCACACGTGCTGGAGGCTAATCCCAAGGAGTGGGAACCACGATCGAGGTTATGCCTCTTTGTAGGCTACCCCAAAGGTACACGAGGGGGTTATTTTTATGATCCGACGAAAAATAGAGTGTTTGTTTCAACGAACGCTACTTTCCTAGAGAAGGATCATATAAGGGATTACAGTCCACGAAGTAAAGTCGTGTTGCGTGAACTTTCCAATGAAACTACTGAGACTTCAACAAGAGTTGTTGAAGAGCCAGCTACATCATCAAGAACTGTTGATGGGAGTTTATCTAATAGGTCGGTTCCACCTCAAAAGTTGAGGGAACCTCGACGTAGTGGGAGGGTTGAAAACCTACCCATTTGCTATCTGGGTTTCATGGAAATCCTTGCTATGTAGCAGATGGCGACATTGAGAATCCGTTTTCTTATCAAAAGGCAATGGAGGATGTAGATCGGGATGAATGAGTCAAGGCCATGGATCTCGAGATGGAGTCGATGTACTTTAACTCAGTATGGGATCTTGTAGATCAGCCTGATAGGGTAAGACCTATAGGTTGAAAATGGATCTACAAGCACAAACAGGGTGCTGATGGGAAGGTACAGACTTTCAAAGCTCGACTTGTGGCAAAGGGTTATACCCAGGTAGAGGGAGTCGACTATGAGGAGACTTTCTCGCTTGTTGCCATGTTAAATTCGATCCGCATCCTCCTGTCCATTACAACTTATTATAATTATGAGATCTGGCAAATGGACGTCAAGACGGTCTTTCTGAATGGCAATCTTGAGGAGACCATTTACATGGTGCAACCTGAGGGATTCATAGCCCAAGGTCAAGAGCAAAAAGTTTGCAAGCTAAATCGATCCATTTATGGGCTGAAACAGACATCTCAATCTTGGAACATACGATTTGATACTACGATCAAATCGTATGACTTTGACCAAAATGTTGGTGAACCTTGTGTCTACAAGAAGATCATCAACGCTTCAGTAGTCTTCTTAGTATTGTATATAGACGATATACTACTCATTGGGAATGATGTAGGTCTATTGACTGCAGTTAAGAATTGGCTAGCGGCCCAATTCCAAATGAAAGATTTGAGAGAGGCTCAATTTGTTCTAGGTATATAGATCTTCGGGATCGTAAGAACAAAGTGCTAGCACTGTCTCAGGCATCGTATATTGACAAGATGTTTCTCAAGTACTCGATGCAGAACTCTAAGAGGGGCCTACTACCATTCAGGCATAGAGTCACTTTGTCTAAGGACATGTGTCCTAAGACGCCTCAAAAGATTGAGGAGATGAGACGGGTCTTATATGTGTCTGCCGTCGATAGTTTAGTGTACGCGATACTCTGTACTCATCGAGACATCTGCTACGTAGTGGACATAGTTAGTAGGTATCAATCTAACCTAGGCCAGGGTCACTGGACCGCAGTAAAGAACATTCTCAATTATCTTCGGAGAACGAGGGACTACATGATCATGTATGGATCTAAGGATTTGATCCTTACTGAATACTCAGATTCTTACTTTTAGATTGATAGGGACTCTTGCAAGTACACTTCAGGGTCAGTCTTTACTCTTAATGGATGAGCTGTAGCGTGGCGAAGCACTAAGTAGGGGTGCATCGCAGACTCCACTATGGAGGCGAAGTACGTAGAGGCTTGCGAAGCTACTAAGGAAGTCGTCTGGCTCAAGAAGATCTTGACAGAACTGGAAGTTGTTCTGAATATGGACCCACTACCCTCTATTGTAATAATAGTGGGACAGTGGCGAACTCCAAGGAACCGAGGAGTCACAAGCATGGTAAACACATAGAGCGGAAGTATCATCTGATCCACGAGATAGTGCATCGAGGGTACGTAATCATCACGAAGATCGCTTCGGAGCACAATGTTGCTGACCCATTTATGAAGGCTCTAGTGGCTATTAGTCTTTGAGGGTCACCTTCAAAGCATGGGTCTACAGGATCGCCCGCGGCTGGACTAGGGCATGTGGGAGATTTTTCTTGTACTAGGATTTTATGCCCTAGTTTATTCTTTTGTACTAGTTTTATGTACACTCCAGTTTTCTTTAAGACAAGTGGGAGATTGTTGGGGTTGTGCCCTAAAGTCTCGTATCTATAGTTTGTAAACAGTTTTTACGAACGCTTGTGTTGTATAATATATGATATTTACTTCTTTTGATCAGTTGTATGTTTTATTTGCTTTACCACAAACCAATAAACATAAAATCCTTGGTTATTGTATGTAACTTAAACATGTATGTGATGACATACAAGTGGATCATGTTTTGTGTGGTAACCAAATTGTCTGTAGTATATGGTATCGGAGGAAACCTTATCCTGGTAACGCTACGGATGCGGCCCGTTTTGTGGAATGGTCATAAGTGTTGTGACTTGTCACAGATAGTTTGATCCTGATCATTCGTGTAGGGGACATGCAAGCGGGGCGTCCTATACAAAGAGTTTGTATAAGACCTAACCACGAAGTGTTAACGTTTCATTATATAACACCGTTCATGACAGAGACTTCACTTCACTAGGATGACCATAGGTAACATGATCTCAATCCTGATGTAGTTGGGAACTTCTGCCATTGAGGGCAGTCCTTTGATTTGTATGGGTGCGAGTGGTCAGGTCACCGATTCAAACCTACCATTTTAGGGATTTTTCTGATTTGGGAGCTGGGAATTCAGCTACACAAGATGGAATTCACTCATTCCTCAAAGTAGAAGCAAGTGGATAGATAGCTCCCTTAAGGGCTGATTCCAGGGCATGAATAATATGGCGCCACACACCTTCTCTTGGCCCGAAAGGTCATACATAGTTGGACTATGTTGTATTTTTCATTAGAGGAATCAGTGGTACTTAAGAAGTGAGATGTAACTATAGGGGTAAAACGGTAAATTGGTCCAGCTGTACTTACGAGCATCTGTGAAGGGAGTTCGATTATACATGATATAAGTGAATTGATTAATTATATATGATATAATTAACTAAATGTATGAGATACATTATTTTGGAGGAAATTAGATATAAATATGATTTATATCAAGTGGAGGAGAAATTACTATAGTAGATATATGATATCAAATTATAGGGTAAGAATATAATATGATTATATTCATTAATTAGTAAATTGGTTAATTATATGATAATTGGCCGAAAACCTCTCCTCGGTCGTGCGTTAGTGAGAGAATCTGAAGTCGGTTATTGTAACCAAAGAATAAAATGAAAATTTTTTTCATTTTGCAAAAGTTGAAAATTTTGCCTAGCTTAAGAGCTTATACGATAGTAGCTCATCATCTAAACGATCGCACACCAGTGCCTAAACGATCGCACGCCTGTCCCTAAACAATCGCTTAGCTTTTCTAAATGATTACATAGCGTGCCGTATTTTCTAAATGATCGTCTACCTTTTATTAAACGATCACTTAGTAAAATCTACACAATCGTGTAGCTTTATCTAAACGATAAGTACCCTTGCTATACGATAGCTCTTTCTCTCCCTTGCTTATCGTCTACACGATCTATCTTTTCTCCCACCTCTACCAAATTCACCAAAGACCACACTTTAGATTCTCACTCCGAGAATACCAAGAGCTCCAATTGGTGGTGTCGTCCCCGTTGTTACTTGTTCGTGTTTGTTTGAGTTGCTGCTATTCGTGTAGATGATCGTGCTATTGCAGCCGACTGATTTGTTGGGCGATACAGCGCGTAGAGGTTCTTCCGCTACTTCTGAGTTCGACGTTTGAAGAGAATCTTCAACTGGTATGGGAACTCTTTTCCTTGTATTTTATTGTTCGAAGCATGTTGTTAATTGGTGTTAATTTGCATATCTATCTGTTGGAATGTATGTGTTGTATTTCGGTCACAATAAAATGAGAAATGAATGCAAAAAAATGGGTGCATCCCTATTACCCTTCTAAGAAATTTTCTTTTGAATTTCTGGAAAGAATCTTTGTTATGGTCAAAATTAGTTATAGTACCAATGACACCTTACATGTCATTAAAAGTAGATGAATCCAAAGAATCAAGATGACTTTTATCTCAAGCAATTCAAACGGATCCATTGTCCATCATCTTTATTTTATTTGCTTTGTGAAAAAGGAGTTTGGCCAATTCAATGGAAAATTGCACCACAATGAATACCTTGTTTTTCTCATGGCCCACAAGACTTTTGAGTTTTTCCTCAATCAAAGCTTCTGTATGAGGAAGAGAAGGCTAAGATTTGCTCAATCTATGCATTGAAAACTCCAAGTTCTAACTAAAATTAAAATCTCCCTATAAATAACATCATGTGGTTAAATTAAAATTCTAACTAAAAATATTACATTGGGATGAGAATTAAACTTCCTATTAATTAGACAAAGTACGATGGAGATTAAACATACAAATAAAAGAAGGGCGTCAAAAAAGCTCTAAAGAGAAAGCACGGAGCAAAGAATCAATAAGAAAAATTACATAGACTGTTAAGGAATATCGTGGTATATTATAACAACAATTTTACATTATCTACAAACGAGTTTCGATGCAAAATTTTAAAAAATGTGGCTGCTGGGATTCGAGCCCAGGTCTCCACGGCCACAACGTGGAATTCTCACCACTAAACTACAGCCACTTTGGACAATTTACATACAAAATTAAACAACAATAATATACCTGCTTTATCATTCAAATGTTATCCAAATTTTATATGCAATGCTATTTGTCACTCGATTCATTTACCTTAAATGAGATTGACTCATATTCAACTCAATTATATCTTTTGTGAATGTTATGGTTGTAAAATTTTAAGTGAAGCCTAAATGAATAAAATTTATATATCGTCAATTTTGAAAATATTTTAATGTGGACTACAAATTAAAAATAATATATAAAAATATTTATTGTGAATCTAGAATTCAAAATAAAAATAATATATATTTAAATTCAAATTTAAAATAAATACATAAATATTCAAACGAAAAAATTTAAATTTAAATAATGTATAAGCCTATACATTGAAAATTAAAAATTTAAAAATTAAGATAATATATAAATACAAAATTAAGAAATAATAAATAAATAACTAAAAATGAGACTTTAAGAACTTAAATAACTTGAATCAAACTTCATACACTAAGTGTGAAATTCAAACTTTCGAAGTTAAAATTTTGAGATAATGAGAGGGGAAAAACTTGAGTGATGCTTAGCCCCTACTTCACCTAATTAAAAATTAACACGTGGCAATTTATTATTTTTTTAAATAAGATTAGAAAAATTTTGTGTATAGATGAAGGGGAGCATGGGATTAGGTACAACAAGAGCAACCTATGTTCTATATAATCATTGCTCTTATGAGACAATGACGATGTATGTATCATGTTGTTGTGTGCTACGACATATGTATATATAATTACCCAATCAAGTTTTAAAGTCATTTTCAATAAAATTATTAATCTTAATCAAATTGCCTTCGACTTCCAATTAATAATTTGGGAAGATGGTAAGAACCATAAAATATGAAGGAAAAAAAAAGGAGAGAAATTAGGTGCCATATTTATTTATTTATATACAAAAGAGCTTTTCAAATCTAATCCAATTTCTAGAAACCAGCTGGATTTTCGAGAATGGTTTATTTATTTATTGATTTATTTACTTTTGTTAGAAAATGGATTTTCGAGAATTATTAATTAGGTTCTACTAATAATTATTTAGATTTGTTTAGTAACAGTTTGATTTTTTTTTATTTTTAGCTATTAAAAGTTAATTAAGTCTATAAATACTTCTTCCACCCATAAATTTTGTACTTTGATATCTATTTTCTACCACTACTCTAAAAAACTAAGTCAAGTTTTGAAAACCTAAAAATAATAGCTTTAGAAATTTTATTCTCGGTTTTAAAATTGGTAAAGAATTCACTTCCTTACTTGAAAAAGTTGAAAATCAAGGCGATGTAATAATAAGAACCCATGCATAACTTTCTGAAGTTTTGTATGGTAACTATATATATATATATTCACACGAGATTTCAATAGAAATTTATTTCGTGAAACTTGAACTTTGCATTTGTATTAATTTTGTGGAAAGTGAGTACAATCTCTAATACACAATATTTTGATGCTTTCAAAATAAACTATAAACTTTAAGCTAGTTGATCTTCTTGAACGATCGGCCTTTGGGCTTGTTGATCTTCTTGGGTGATCGGCCTTTGGGCTTGTTGATCTTCTTGGATGATCAGCCTTTGGGTAGAGACGCGACAACCATTAATGCATAGTAATGTTTATTATCTTAAATCGCCCGAGTAATCCTAGCTCATTGCACTAACGCGTCGCACACCTCTCGGTGATCAGCTGCATGACTATATCTCTATAGTGCATGGTTGCGTCGAGTATAAGATTGTGTCTATCTCTAGGAACAGTGCGAACTTTGCTTTAGTGCGTTCCATCTCTTATCTTCTCAGGCAGTTAGACGCGGCTATTTAACTTATAGACAAGCAATGCAACATCCCATAGACAGGCGTTGCTACAGCCTTTCACCAAGCAAAGAGGATTAACTCATTATACTCGCAAAACGCACACCTCTCGGTGGGTTGCTTTATGCGTCCTATATCTAGGCTACACGATTAAGCATCCGATTGTCTTTGATAAATAAACGCTGAAGATAAACTATGATAGAGATGAAGTAGATGAAGAAGATGGCAATGAAGGAGTTAAGATGTGCATTGATCACAAAATATCTTAATATCTTAAGCTAAAATGTAATACAACATAGAGATTAGAAGAGAAAGGAAGGACTCTACGTCAAGACTACCGGTTGTGCCATGGATGAATGGTAGAGATGTCTCTCTCGAGCTCTATCTCCGGTGAAAGCTCCGGTCGTCACTCGGTCTGGTTTCTGGAGATGAAGAATTCTCATTGAAAATCTCGTTCAAGCTCTCATCTGTGATCACAAACCTCTACCTTAAGGCAGAAGTTTGTATGTCTTGAAATGAAGGTCCAAAGGATATTTATAGAGTTTAAACACCGACAGCTATCATGATTATGTTATGGCTCACTGATGCTTTTGTCGCGATATGGGTAATGTCATATTGCCTTATCTTGTTGATACTCCCAAGGTATGCGTCCGAGCTTGATTCAGCTGAAGCATCAACGCGTTCTACCCATCTTGCGATCGTCCCTCTATTATGGTTGTCACTCTGTGGCCGCAATTTCCAATTGATCACCGCATTCACTTGATCACCGCAACTTCCATGCGATGGACGCATTCGGTTACCGCAACTTCCATGCGATGGATGCATACGATCCAACTTTCAGTGCATGCGTTTGTCTTTGTGATCGCCTGGCTTCAGCCATGCGTTTGTCTTCGATTGCTTATTTTCAACACATGCGTTTGATTCCTACAATAGCTACAAAATACACTTTGGCATGGAGTAATGCATAATATTGGGGTCAGTGAGAATTTAGGTGCTAATTGACGCAAAACTCAATTTTTCGCAAATTCTAAGTATTATCACCACATTTTCTACTTATTAGCCCTCATGATTCTAAATAAAAGGCTTATAATAACTGGCATTTCTGCCAGTTATCAACTTCAGTCTTCTGAATGCTTGCATCTTCAAAGGACTTCAGTCTTCAGGATGCTTGTATCTTCGAAGGACTTCAGTCTTTAGGTATGATCAGCTTCAGAAGTCAAGGAGTCTTCTAATTGTAAAGAATTCTCTATAAGCTCTCTGGACTATATAATTGCTGACCCTCACAAATGAGAAGAACTCCTCTATTTATAGAGTTCTCTACTGGACTTCATGGGCTTGGGCTTGGTCGGTCCATAGGCCTGACTAATTGGATTTGGACCTTATTTGATATTTTGATCAAATTAAGCCTATTTATAGGCTAAATTGGACTTTTAGCCTAAAAAATAATATCAAATTGAACCGAAGTAATTTTATTCAATCCAACGGTTAAGAAGGAAACATGTGGCATCATTAGACTTCGTCAATTTATGTCTTCAACTTCAATTTGGGACAAATGTCAACTTCTAATTAGTCTCGAATTCCATTATTTGGAATTTCGTCATTAATTTAGTAAATGACGTTGTAATTTGCGATCGGTCCAAAATTTCTCATTTAACAAATGTCCCTTTTTCGTGATTTATGCACGTATATGGGTAGATGAATCTCGAAAAATGTAATTTGAAATCAAAGTATGATTTTGACTCTTTTAATTTGATGCAACATCATGATCAAAATATGAGAATTTAGCTCAAAATTTTGATTTGAAATTTTGTTTTCTTGACACATTTTTCCCCAAATAAACAAAAAAGGAATTTCAGTCTCTGACTTTCTTGTTCCCGAGTAAACTCTAATTTGAACTAAAGTAGAATTTATTCTCCATTTTAATTGCAAATTGAATTTTGAGTAGTATCCCAAATTTTAACAACTTTTCGTTTTAGTTCGGAATAATCTCAATTCTTCATGCAAATTTGAAGTATAATTTTGACTTGGCCTTTCTCTTAGCTTCAATTTTGATTTGGAGTAGAATTTCGAGTTCGTTTTTCTCTTTACTTCCACCTTGATTTGGTGAAGCTCGGAATGCACCTATATTTTCATTCAAGGCAACACTTAAGTTATATAAAAGTTTCAACATTGGATAAAATTTTATTTGTACCTGAATTTGGATTTGACATCAACTTTGGAATATGCCAAATTTTGTCTTCAGAAAATTTGATTTTGACTATAATTTGAATTCAAATTCAATAATTTGGTTCGTATCCAACTCTCACCAATGTGAAATTTGAAATATACTAAAATTTTGATTTAACTTGAATCTTGATAAAACTTGATAATTTCAAGTAAAATTTAGGTATTCGGATTATTGTTTGTTGTATCCTTTAACTTAGTCAAATATGGTTTTCAATCAATTTTGTTAACTACCCCAAATAATTGAAAGAATTTTAATTGAATTTGAGATAAATCTTCCAACAGTTGGGATTTCTTTTATATATATTTCTTTAAACATAACCACTTCCTTATCTATAAATAGAGGTAAGTCTTCAAAGAGATCATATCCAATGGAAAAGCTTCTAATTCGATTAATTTGTATGGTTGCAAAATTTCTGTTATATCCATTCGATGGCGAATTGATGAAAGCACCTGAACTTTTTATGAGAGCTTTTCCTCATTTGGATTTCTATTTTCATTGAGAATTTTCTTCTACTGTCCTCTTTAATTGATTTGTTTTCCCTACTTCTTGTTGCTTTCCATGACAAAAGATCTTTAATTTGATGAGGCAAGTTGAGTCAATGGATGAAACTACCGGTAGTTAAAAGAAAAAATTCCCCTTTTTTTTTCTTCTTCTCTAGCACAACTCAATGGAGTACTCAAGGGAGTACAAACCGCTTCTTTTGTAGGATGACCTTGGTATGGTCTATCTACTGCATGCTTGTTCGTGTTTCTTGATCGTCATGGTAGGGGCCTGCAAGGCTTACAACTCTCCCATTCTTTCACCCTAGGGAGTATTCCGATAAAGTCTACCTTGTAGCATCGTTCGCATATCCTGATCGTCATGGGAGGGGCCCCGCAAGGTTTATAGCTCTCTCATGCTTTCACCCTAGGGAGGATCCCGATAAGGTCTACCTTGTAGCACCATTCACATATCCTGATCGTCATGGGAGGGGCCCTGCAAGGCTTACAACTCTCCCATTCTTTCACCCTAGAGAGGATCCCGATAAGGTCTACCTTGTAGCACCGTTTGCATATTCTGGTCGTCATGGGAGGGGCCCCGCAAGGTTTATAGCTCTCCCATGCTTTCACCTTAGGGAGGATCCCGATAAGGTCTACCTTGTAGCACCGTTCGTATATCCTGATCGTCATGGGAGGGGCCCTGGCAAGGCTTACAACTCTCTCATGCTTTCACCTTAGGGAGGATCCTGATAAGGTCTACCTTGTAGCACCGTTTCGCATATCCTGATCGTCATGGGAGGGCCTCGCAAGGTTTATAGCTTCCTCATGCTTTCACCCTAAGGAGGATCCCGATAAGGTCTACCTTGTAGCACCGTTCGCATATCCTGATCGTCATGGGAGGGGCCCTGCAAGACTTACAACTCTCCCATGCTTTTACCCTTGGGAGGATCCCGATAAGGTCTACCTTATTATGTTACTCCTTGATCAAAATTTGAAGATAAGGGAAATATGCCATCGAGTATTGAATATGAGGCAGATATACATCAAACTTTGAAGATGAGAAGAATATGCCATCAAGCTTTTGAGCGAACGGTTGGCTAGAGTCGATCTCGTGTACAAGGCAGAGCCGGACGGACCAGAGTTGTCCTCGCAATATGAGGTGGAGCCAGATGGACAAGAGTTATCCTCGCTTATGAGGTAGAGCTAGGAAAACCAAACTTGATCTCGCATATGAGGTGGAACCAAACTTACATTTTTGGAGAGGAAGCGAAGTTACACCAACATTTTGGAGAAGGTGAAGTTTGTACCAATATTTTGGAGAGGAAACGAAGTCGCACTTGAATTTTGGAGATGAAGCGAAGCTGCACTTGAATTTTGATGTTGAAGCAAAGCCATGTCTTGACTTGTGAAGGTGAAGTGAAGCCGCGCCTTGACTTGTGAAGGTGAAGTGAAGTCGCGCCTTGACTTGTGAAGGTGAAGAGAAGTCCGCCTTGACTTGTGAAGGTGAAGTGAAGTCACACCTTGACTTGTGAAGATGAAGCGAAGTCGCACCTTGACTTATGAAGATGAAACGAGCCACCCCAAACTTGTGAAGATGAAGCGAGCCACACCAAGACTATGGAGGTGAAGCGAGCCACGCCAGACTTTAAAGGTGAAGCGAGCCACGCCAGACTTTGAAGATGAAAGCGAGCCACGCAAGACTTTGGAGATGAAGCGGGCCACGCCAGACTTGGAGATGAAGCGGTCACGCCAGACTTTGGAGATGAAGTGGGCCACGCCAGAATTTAGAGATGAAGCAGGCCACGTTAGACTTTGGAGATGAAGCGAGCCACGCCGAATTTGGAGATGAAGCGAGCCACGCCAGACTTTGGAGATGAAGCGAGCCCACACCAGACTTTGAGATGAAGCGAGCCACGCCATACTTTAGAGATGAAGCGAGCCACTTCATACTTTGGAGATGAAGCGAGCCATGCCATACTTTGGAGATAAAGCGAGCACGCCATACTTTGGAAATGAGCGGAGCCATGCACACCGACCTTGAACTTGAAGATGGAAGTGGAGCCATGCACACCAATCTTAAACCTGAAGATGGAAACAGAGCCACACACACATTGAACCTAAAAATGGAGCGAAGCCATGCACACTGACCTTGAACTTGAAGATGGAACAGAGTCATGCAAACCGACCTTGAACTTGAAGATGGAAGTGGAGCCATGCACATCAATCTTAAACTTGAAGATGAAAGCAGAGCAATACACCCCGATCTTGAACTTGAAGATGGAAGTGGGGCCATGCACGCCGATCTTGAACTTGAAAATGGAGCAGCATCGATAGAGCCTCTGAACTTGAAGATGGAGAAGCATTGACGAGATCTTCGCATATGAGTTTGACAAAGCATCGGTAAATCCTCCGCATTTGAGTTTAACGAAGCATCGGCAAATCCTCTACATTTGAGCTTGAAGAATCGATGAATCCTCTGCATTTGAGTTTGAAATATCGATGAATCCTCCACATTTGAGCTTGATGAAGCATCGGCGAATCCTCCGCACTTGAGTTTGACGAAGCATCAATGAATCTTCGCATTGAGCTCGACTTAACGACTTTGAGCATGAAGATGGCATTGCAAAGCCTCCAGACTTGAGCATGAAAATGAAGCATTGATGAAACCTCTGAAGTTGAAGATAGAAGAGCATCCAAGTTTGATTTCGAAGAGGAAGCGAAGTGCATTCCAAGTGTGTGCCTTTTATTTAGTATGCTAACTCCTTACGAGGGATGAAATTCTTTAATCTGTTGTGTTGCCCCAATAGGGATGAACATCTTCAATCTGGAGTGTCATTCTTTTACAGGGATGATCAACATCAATCTTGTAGTATCATACTTAGGTGGTTGTGGTACACTTTCTGATGAACTAAACTTAAATTTCATTAAGTTGCCCTCATACCTTTAAAGAAAAGGATCAAATCATGACGTAGTTCAAGTTTTTTTTTTAACTGAACTGAACTTGAAGTTTCTTTCAAGCTACCTACGTACCCTTCATAATGATAGAGATCAAGTCATAATGTAGTTCAAAAAGAATGTTTTTTTTTTATGCGTGACTGAACTTAAATTTCTTTAAGTTACCTACGTACCCTTTATAATGACAGAGATCAAGTCGTAACGTAGTTCGTAAAGAATGTTTTCCTTCTTGTTCTGGCCGTTTGCATTCCGGTAGTTAAATAAGTTGCTTCTTTAGTAGTTGCTCCAACATATCTGTCACATCAGAGTTAGGGAATGGATAAACCTTCTCTTGTCTTTCTTTAAGAGTTGGACGATGCTTCTCGCCCTCATTGTGCCTTCTTTCAAATTTTGTTTGTTTTCCTTTGGAGAAAAATTTCAGTGGGGTCACATGAACGACCATAGATTCTTTTATGGCACAATCCACGATCTTTTCAGTGCCCTTGACATCATTTTTGTATTTTCTCCCTTCAGGGACTAGGAAATCTTTAGTTCCTCTGTTGGCAATGCTCAGCTACATATCATGAGCGCGTGTTGCCAGCTCCTCAAACGTACGAGGTTTTGTCCCTTGTAGGATGTAGAAAAGCTCCCAATGCATGCCTTGAGTGCACATCTCCACTACAGATAATTCAGTAAGTTTATCTTTGCAATCCAGACTTAAAGCTCTCCATCGGTTGATGTAATCGATAACTGTCTCTCCCTTCCACTATTTGGTATTCGTCAGCTCCATCATGCTAATAGTGTGCCTTGTACTGTAGAAACGGTTCAGGAACTCCTTTTCTAACTGTTCCCAACTGTCAATCA
Source organism: Benincasa hispida (assembly GCF_009727055.1). Taxonomy (NCBI): domain Eukaryota; kingdom Viridiplantae; phylum Streptophyta; class Magnoliopsida; order Cucurbitales; family Cucurbitaceae; genus Benincasa; species Benincasa hispida. Next base: position 7,770,095 of record NC_052352.1, on the reverse strand, counting down.
CTTCTGGCTTCAAATCAGTATACCAATCGAAAGCATTTCCTTTCAAGGTATGGCGAACTGCTTGACTAGCTGGTCTCCTCTGGTTCCTGCATTTTCGCAGGTTTCAATGAAGTGTGCAACATGTTGTTTTGGATTGCCCTTTCCATCGAACTGCTGGAACTTTGGAGGTTGATACCCAGCTGATATTCTCAGGTTGTCGATTCTCTTGGTGTATGGCTTGGAGTACATAAAGGAAATTTGCAACGGTTCTCTATACTGAGCTCTTATGGAGTTTGTGATCATATCCTGGAGCTGTTAAACTGACAAGGAGGCAATAGAGATGGATTGTGGTGGCTAACTTTCCTGTAAGACAGTCTTTCTTTTGTCATTGACTTTTGTAGCTAGGGATTGACTTGATTCAGCAGTATCTCGAGTCTGTATCTGATTCTTAAAGCAGTGATTTCATGATCTCACTCTTCTACAGCCTTCATTACGAGATATATCTTTACCTTCATCTCTGCCATGGTCAATTCAGTTGTTACGTCAGTCATCATGACAGACACTACATCAAAATGTGATTTTTTCTCTGATAGATCAGTAACAGAAGCATAGTTTTCAAACAAGGAATTTTCTCTGATAACGATCACGCCTTTAGGAAATTCCATCAGTTGGCCCCAAATTTCCTCCATGATGACAGAGCTTATGTAAGTGTTGCTTGTGACGGTAGCTTTGGATTCAACTTTCTTTGGTGCCATTTGTAGATTTGTTCACTCGGATGACGAGAGAGAGATGAGAGATAGAGAGGTCCCACTAGGCGTACCAATTTGTTCGCACGAGATTTCAATAGAAATTTATTTCATGGAACTTGAACTTTGTATTTATATTAATTTTGTGGAAAGTGAGTACAATCTCTAATACACAATATTTTGATGCTTTCAAAATAAACTATAAACTTTAAGCTAGTAGTGAGTACAATCTCTAATACACAATATTTTGATGCTTTCAAAATAAACTATAAACTTTAAGCTAGTTGATCTTCTTGAACGATCAGCCTTTGGGCTTGTTGATCTTTTTGGGTGATCGGCCTTTGGGCTTGTTGATCTTCTTAGGTGATTGGCCTTTGGGCTTGTTGATCTTCTTAGATGATCGGCCTTTGGGCTTGATGATCATCTTCGATGATCGACCTTTAGGCTTATTGATCTTCTTGGAGGATCGGTCTTTGGACTTGTTGATTTTCTTAGAAGATCGGACTTTGGGCTTGTTGACCCTCTTGGAGGATTAATGTTCGCACGAGGCTTCTGGAGAAACTTGTTTCATAGAGTTGAACTTAAGTTGGTGTTGTTGAAGTTGATTTGATGCGATGTGGTTAGTACTTGATCCTCTGATTCTCTCTCAGTTGAATGCGTAAGCTTGATTTGAGGAAGCGAAGCACGTGATGATCGTAGAGTTGAAGTCTTGGAAGAATACTTGTATCTCCAAAGGACTTCAGTCTTTAAAGGTCTTTTATCTTCTAAGAGTGCAACTTTAGGAGTCTTGGGAGTCTTCTGTTTGTTGATGAATTCTCTTTGAACTCTCTAAATGTAGAATTGTTTGTATCTTCAAAAGACTTCAGTCTTCAGAATGCTTGCATCTTCAAAGGACTTCAGTCTTCAGGATGCTTGTATCTACAAAGGACTTCAGTCTTCAAGTGTGGTCAGTTTCAGGAGTCAAGGAGTCTTCTGATTGTAAAGAATTCTCTATAAGCTCTCTGGACTATAGAATTGCTAACCCTCACAAATGAGGAGAACTTCTCTATTTATAGAGTTCTCTGCTGGACTTCATGGGTTTGGGCTTGGTCGGTCCATGAGCCTGACTAATTGGATTTGGGCCTTATTTGACATTTTGGTCAAATTAAGCCTATTTATGGGCTAAATTGGACTTTAGCCCAAAAAATAATATCAAATTGGACCGAAGTAATTTTATTCAATCCAACGGTTATGAAGGAAACATGTGGCATCATCGGACTTTGTCAATTTATGTCTTCAACTTTAATTTGGGACAAATGTCAACTTCTAATTAGTCTCGAATTCAATTGTTTGGAATTTCGTCATTAATTTAGTAAATGACGTGGAAATTTTCGATCGGTCCAAAATTTCCCATTCGCAATATATATATTTCATCTCATGTCTTAACCAAAATTTAAAAAGATTAAAATTTTTTATTTACTTTTCAAATTTTGTTTATGTATATATTTTAACAGTTAACCAACTACTCAAAAAGATAAAATAAAATAAAATGGTTATCTACTGAATTTTGGTTTCTAAAATTATAACCTAACTTGCTTTTAGTGTCTACCTCTACCTCTACCTCTATCTCTAATAATTTGTTTTAAAAAAAATTGTAAACCATCAGAAATAGATTACAAAAATTAAAGGGATGATTGGGTTAGAAACACAAAAATAAAACGTGTTCTTGGGTTCACTATATTTGTATGGAATTTTCATAGGTGTTTTTACATTATATGAGAGGGTCGAATGAGTTTGAGTTATCAGAAATTATAGCTCATTCAAAATCTCATGAATCACATTTTACTACATATTATATATTAGATTCTCTTTTATCGTTATAATAATATTTTTTAGGTTGAACTTCTCAAACTTCTGTCCAGTTCTGACTTTGGGGGAGGAGAGGAAGAAACTTGGAAATTGTATAATGTTATTTGGCGAGTATAATATCAAAGTCAAAACAAATGAGATTTCCTAGGAAATTGTATACCCAAATTATTGGAGCCCCATCTTCTACTCGATCTTTTCTTTTCTTTGGTAAAAAAATTGGAAGACTTTTCTCTAACCTACTTTTGTTCCCCATTGTACATCAATAAAGATTCTTTTCTTTCCTATTAAAAATATAAAACAAAAGTCCAAGGAAGAAACCATCTAAGAGAAACAACTTACTGAGAAATAGATTGGTCGCCACAATTGTTTTTCCTTCAGATTCTTGGTAGTCAACCACCTCCTTACAACGATGCTTATCAATTATAAATCACATATGGAATCGATATTAGCATTAACTCTTCGAAACAATAGCTTGTTTAATTTTTAGTCTCTCAAATCTACCATGCAATAATAATTACTTTTGCCAACATCCAAAACTAGTGATTAAGCTACTCCACTTTGACCTAGCATTACAAAGATTAAGAATGTCAACATTAGTATCAAGAAAAAGAGACCAAATGTCTTTTATTATATGGGAAGATGTCTTGTTATTCTTCTTATGCACAAAACACATAGCATATCAGAATGGACACCTTTTAAAGCCAAATTAGATTTAAAAGGGATGAGATTATGGATAATTTTCGAACATCAAATATTTAGCCTTCGAAAGAGCCTTAGCCTTCGAAAAAGTTTTAATTTCCACAACTTACAAGGTACTATGGAAAGTGTAAGTATTTAATTTAAAGTATTTTAAAATACAATTTTAATTAACGATAAACCATCCACTTGCCCTCTATTTTAAGAAATTAAGCCCAAGCAGTTCGATAATTGTTCAATATTGCAAATTCCAGGTATAGTGCTTTAGAAAGAATAACAAATTTAGAATGTTTGTTGTTCGATGATATTTCCTGAGAAATTTAATTCGTGGAATTTGAACTTTGTATTTGTATTAATCTCTTCTGTATAGTAAGTACAATTTCTAATACATAATCCTTTGATGTTTTCCCTAAAAAAAAAATTAATCTTTTAGCTTGATGATCTTCTTGGATGATCGGCCTTTGGGCTTATTGATCTTCTTGGAGGACCGACCATTGAACTTGTTGATTTCTTGAAGGATTGACCTTTGGGGTCGATGATCTTCTTTGAGGATCGACCTTTGGGCTTGTTGATCTTTTTGGATGATCGACCTTCGGGCTTATTGATCTTCTTGGAGGATCAACCTTTGGATTTGTTAGTCTTCTTGGAAGATCAATCTTTGGTCTTGATGATCTTCTTGGAAGATCGACCTTTGGGTTTGTTGATCTTCTTAGATGATCGGTCTTTGGGCTTATTGATCTTCTTGGATTGTCGGCGTTTGGGCTTATTGATCTTCTTGGAGGATCGACCTTTGGACTTGTTGATTTTCTTTGAAAATCGACATTTGGACTTGTTGATCTTCTTGGGTTATTGACCTTTGGGCATGTTGATCTTCTCGAAGGATTGTTCACCTTTGACTTCTTGATCTTCTTGGAGGATTGACCTTTGGGCTTGTTGATCTTCATGGATGAACATGTTGGATTTAGTATCCTAAATCTCATATATCTTGTAGTTTGTAAAAACAAATTATATAAAATAAGATGTATTTCATTAACATTTAGAATACATTAATTTAATCTAATAAACTAAGGTTATTTTATGAAACTTAAAACATGTATGTGGTTGACATACAGGTTAACCATATTTAAGTAATAATCTAAATGGTCTGTAGTTGATGGATAAGGCTGGGTAACTTATCCTTGTAACACTATAAATACGACCCGCTTGTAATTGTTACAATTGTTATAAAGTGCTACAAATGATCTGATCCTGATCATTCATGTGGAGACATGTGAGTAGGGGTATTCTATACAAAGAGTTTGTGTAAGACTGGACCTTAAAATGAATAGTCTATCTATAGAACACAGTTACTAGAAGAAACTTACATTTCACTAGGATGACCATAGGTAACTTGACCTTAATCCTAAATGAATTGTGAATTCCTGTTTTTGATATGTATGGATGAGAATGGCTATGTTAGCCGACTCAACAAGTCTACCACTTTGGAGATTTTTTCGAGTTGGGAGCTGGGAGCACAACTACATAAGATGGAATTCACTCCTTCCCGACTTTAGAGAAAATAGATAAATTGCTCCCTTAGAGGGCGTTTGGTGCGCGATAAAAGTAGAGAGTTGAGTTGAGTTGAGTTGAGTTAGTAATTATTATTTGAAGAGTTAAATTATCTAGATAGTTACATTGTCTGTATTTAGTATGTAGAGTTGAGTTGAGTTGGTAATTATTGTTTGTGTTTGATGGCAGAGTTGATATGAGCTAAATTGAGGTATCTAGTGTTGTTTTTGTAAATCAAATTGATTTTGTCTTTTTTTTTTTTTTTTAGTTATTGTTGATTTTAATTTTCAACTATACACATATTTTCCTAACTTTTCTAAGATAAAAATAAAAAAAAAAACTTTGAATTCTTTTCCATTCTCAAAATATAACAAATTCTCTACAAAGTATTCATATACATAACATAAAATTTTGAATTCAATTTTTAAACACTCAAATGGAAGTGATTATTCCATTCAAAAAGCCAACTTAATCATTAATTACTGTAAAAGTTAAAAAACTGAAAGAATTAATGCCATCAAACGAAATTATTTGCATTATTTTAGATAGAATGGGTGATACTTAAATGTTAATCTTAAAAAAAAAAACCAAAATCTTACTATTTAAATCATAAAACCAACTATTAGTTAGTCTTTTTTTAACCAATTTGTGGAATATGGATTTACCTTTTTTTTAAAACCAGTGAAATGATTTTAGAAATATTGATGTCTATTTTTTTCCACTATTATGTTGCATCAGTGTACAAATAATCTTTTAAAAAAATAAATTGAGCCATAATTTTAAATTCTACTATTTCATTAGAATTATGTAATATTTGAAAACATCATGGGATAGGTTGTTTAAAACATACCGTTCAACTTTTGTTTAGTGAAACAATAATAGGACGTTGTATGTAATATTTTCTAAATAAAAAAATGAAATAGAAGAAGAATAATTAGATCTAAAAGAACAACCATAGAAAGAAAACCAAAAAAGAGAAAGGAGAATTTGAGAAAGAAAAAGGAAAATAAAACTCATACGAGCCAAAAAAGAGAAAGAAGAGAGAAAATGAGAAAGATGAATTAGAAGGCGAAAGAAGAGAGAATATGAGAGAAGGGGAATAGAAAAGATGCATGAGAAAGAGAAATGACAAAGTAATTGAGGCAATTTGGAAAGTAATGAAAATGCGTGAGAAAACGGGTGAGAGTGAGAGTGATAAAATCGTGGGTAATTAAACCCACCGTTTTATTTCTATCAGTGGTCATCGAAGTTGGGCACACGAATGTGGTAGTCGAAGTATGTCGTCAAAATTCTTATGCGAAGGTAGTCGTTAGAGTTAGTCGCTAGAGTTGTCATCGGAGGTAGTTGATGGAGTCCGGAGTTCTTCGTCGAAGTTGGTTATGCAAATATGGATGTCAGGGTTGTTTTGTACCAAGGTGGTTGTTGAAAATTGGTTGCCAGAGTATCATCTGAGGTGGTTGCTGATGCTCAGAGTTGGTCCTCGGAGTTGGCCATCCGAAGGTGGTCATCAAAGTATGTTGTCGGAGTGTGGTAGCGATAATCACCAATGGAGACCGATGGGTGGAACCATTAAAAACATTAGAGGGAGAGAGAATTAGGGAGAGTTTAGGTGAGTTGGTAAAATAACCAACTCAACCCCACCAACACTTAAAGTTGGTTGTAAAATATTGAGTTAGTAAAAAATACCAACTTAACTCAACTCTTCTTGGGTTGTCAAACACTTTCTTAATAACTGATTTTGGGTCTTGAACAATGAGACCCCAACCTCTCACTGGCTCGAGAGGTGCCAGTTTATAGTTGGACTATTAATTGTTTGTTCATTAGAGAAATCAGTGGTGCTTAAGAAGTTAGATGTAACTGTAAGGGTAAAATGATAATTTGACCTAGCTGTAGTTATGAGCAATTTGTGAAGGGTTGTCTCGCTGTTGATTGGTTATATCCGTAGATACAAAAATATATCTACAGTGCAAAGAGTGCAGTTATCGGTTTTTAGTGGAGTGACTGATAGTTAATGAACATTGATTAATTTAATTAAAGAGTTTAATTAATTAATCTCATATCATTGGAGCTTCTAATCTGTAGGTCCGTAAGGTCTCTTTGTTAGCTCACATAAGAATAGTAATGAGGAATGATTTGAACTGTTCAAATCACTTGAAGGAATTTTATATTAATATGATTAATATATAATATGGTTAATTATAGTTATGATCTATAATCCAAATTATGTAAGAGAAAAATATTTGAATGAGATTCGAATATTAAATTCATATGCATTGGATTCATACAGAATTACAGTATAAGAGAGATGTATTTGAATGACACTCAAATATTGAATTTATATAAATTGGATTCAGAAAGAGATGTATACATATAACTATGTGATAATTATATGTTAATTAATTAACTCTATATTAAATGTGATTTAATATAGTTATTTAATTTATATGTTAATTGATTAATTAATTGTTAATTGATTAATTAATTGTTAATTAATTAATTAACAAATAATTGAGAATAGAGGCTAGTATAGATATGTGATATTTATGTTAATTAATCACCTCTACATTAAATACGATTTAACATATAGTTATTTAATTTGTATGCTAATTAATTAAATAATGATTACTTAATTAATTAGCTTAAAATGTGAAAAGAAAAACCTGAAGAAGAGGTTAACTCTTCTCCATATAAATATATCTTTATAGCACATTTCTACTCCTTGTAATCCAAGAGAATAACAAGGTAACTCTTACGGTAGTGTCCTTGTTCATTGAGGAGGCATTCATGAGAAAAGTGAGAGGAAATCGTGAAGATTGGGATTCGATAAAGGTGAGATCCTTGTCCCTTTACTTCTTTTTTAATAGCATGCTTAAATTTGATATTTATTCTCTGTTTAGTGTAAATTGTTTATTTTTTTTTATATATAAAATCAACTTTTAAATTGTCCCTTCAATTGGTATCAGAGTCAATTGTTGCAATTTTGAATTTTGGTTTCTAGAAACAAAAAATAGAGAACGGGTGGGTGCTTTTGTATATTGTTTTCATATTGTTTTCATAAGATGAGTACTCTAAATTTCATTTGGCTTTTTTTGGCTTAATAGATGTTTTCGATATTTGAAACTTAGACTCACTTGATTTGATCATGTAAGTGTAAGGATCGAATCCCGAGAGGAAGCGTGTAAATGCCTTGCACCTCGAAAATCGATTTTTGAATAAACAAAAACATTGTTCTAAAACAAAAAATATAATGGATAAACATATGAAATAACATGCTTTAGAGAAGGAAAAATAAGAGAGAACCATTCTTACCTTTGAAGATTCCTGAGTTCCATGAAAAATCGTCTCGATCTTGCCATGAACTTCTTCTCGATCGAACTTGAATAACCACGAGAATAACCTTGTTATTCTCAAGGATTCCAATAGAAGGATAGGTGGTGTCCAACTAATTGGAAGAAGAAATTCCAATAGAAGGATAGGTGGTATCCAACTAATTGGAAGAAGAAGTAGAGAGATTTCTCTTAGAGAGTAAAGAGGATTTGTGTATTGGTGGCTAGGATAAATCTCACCAAATGAATTCTTGACCTCAAAAGGGCTATAAGGAAGAATTTATATGGAGAAGGGTTAACCTTTTCTCCTAGTCTTTTCCCGTTTACCCTTATGCTTAGTTAATTAAATATTTATTTAATTAATTAGCACATTAACTAAATAATTAAATAAGCACATTAACTAAATAACCATCTATACATTAAATCTAATTTAACGTATATATTTAATTAATATAAACAAATTAGTTTGCACTCCAAATATGAATTACTGTAATTTAGACTAAAATAGTATGCACACCAAATATAGACTTTAATATCTAACTCAATACTCCAAACGTTCTAACAGTTTATTATAATTATGCTGCATACATAATCCTTTAAATTTCAATAGGACCACTTGATATGCTCAAATTAGTGCCCAATTTATTAGAGCTATATATTCGATAACCGACCATGATATTCCTTTTAAATATTTTGAATTTTTTGTCCTTTCTATAAAATTTACAAATTTATATATATATATATATATATATATATATTTTTCTCTAAATAAAAATGATAAGAAAATTGAAATATTTAACACGCATGGAATATTTTTGAATATTTATAGTAACTATTGGCTTATGCACATTTTACTTATTTATTGATCTATTATTTCCTTATTATATAAAGCCATGAGTCCCCACTTAAGTTAATATATCATGCAAAACGATTTTTTTTTTTTTTTTTTAAATTAAAAAGATAAGAGAATAAAGACGTTCCCCTTAACTAATCCACGAATCTAACTCTTTCCAACAGCGTGATAAACATTTCAATTGACATCCGTTTCTACTCTAAATTCATTTCTTTCCCTCGCACCACCAGAGCATCTCACCCGTCAGTCAAAGCCCTAACACGATGCTCATTTCAATTTCAGTTTTTATTTTTAATTTTACATGTGTTTATGTATTCTCCAAACCTCTGAAAATAATGAGGCTTTTCAAAATTGTCAGACCTCTACTACAATATCGTGGTTGGAAGGGCACCTGCAATCTCGATTGGAATTTACATTTAATTTTTTTTAGCCATTTCCATTTTTTAACTTAAACCAATTTCGATTTTTTTAACTTAAACTTAGTTTAAATTAGGGACAATTGCAAATATAGAAATCAAGCTCAAAGTATTAGCATTATATAAAACAATTACAAATATGACAAAATTTAGATGGTCTCTACTGGTGATAGATCATATTGTTGGTAAGAGTTTATCAGTAGCTAATAGATTCTATTGTTCATAGATTTTGCTATATTTGCAAATTTTTTAAAATGTTATGATACACTTGGTTATTATCATTAAAAATACTACCTATTGTGATTACCCTTTATGTTAACCAATTTCAATTTCAATAAGCATTAGTTTAGTCTTTTCAACCAATTTCAACTCGAATTAAACTCACATTTTTTTTTTTTTTGTAAAAATTGGAATTTACCATTTTCCAATTCTTACGAAAAAATTTACATAAGAATTCTTTTTACAAAATATAGTAAAATTTCAGAATCTATCAATGATAGACATCGATAATTTGATAGATTATGAAATTTTTCTATATTTTATAAATATTTTAGTTCACTTTTTTTTTATTTGAAAAGAGTTTTTTTAAATATAAAAAATATTTAAAAATATTTACACTTTATAATATAAAGTTTCAAAAGCACTTTCAAATTTTTTACTATAAAATATGAATACTTTTAGAATTTATCTATTTATAAGAATTTACCTTTGAAAACTATATATAGAAAAATTAGAAATGAAAAGTGGGCTTCTCACAATTGGAACCCGCAACCTGAAGTTAATAGGCGTAACTTATGTCCTTTCCACACCACCGATGCAAGGTGTAAATCACAGTTTTTGAGTTAAACGAATTACGATCTTAACTATACTTACAAAACTTTAATATTTAATCAAAATCAGTACAGAAATATGTAAATCGTTACTATTCGAGTGATACGTATTTCCCACTCTATATAGATCTATTCCTGCATCTATCTTATAAAAAGTTTGAGATCTCTTGATTTTTCTAATATAAGATTCTCAATATTATACAAGGATTTTATAATATGAAATCTTGTAGAGTACAATTGTGATGTATTAAATTAATCGTACAATCAATTTATGAATTTTGAAATTGATTACTTGTATATTATTTTTTAATCAAATTCTAAGTAAATCTTCCTAAACAAAATTTATGGAGGCACCACTATTTTGGAGATAATGTTTTATGATAAGTTTAGAGTGAAGGTAGAGAGAAAATTCTAGAGAGTGAAATGGGGTAGATACATTAGGGTTCCAACCACAATTACAAAAGGATTGAAAATGATCTTAAATACTAAGCGAATGGGTTTTTACATAAGGAAATAAACTAACACTACTTAACATCATACAAAATATAATTACATCAATATTAAATAGGGCTGACGAAATAAATAGCAAAATTCAAGGTTTACTTTGGACAAATAGCAAAAAAAAAATTATAAAAACGGAAAAACTGAAAAATTAATTAAAAAAAAGTGTGAAATTGTCAAAAAAATATCCGACCTGAATTAAAACTCCCAACACTCAAATATAGAATTTGAAGAGTTTCTAAACAATTAAAAAACACAAAAATGCACTATAAATAAACCACTTACCAAGCTAATCAATGCACCTGCCAAACCTCAAATTAAGACCTACTTGACAAGATTGATACACAACTCAAGAGTTCATTCAAATTACAACATCTTTCCCAAAACAAAATAGGGATTTCAAAAATTTCCAACCAACATCAACAAACCGTTAAGTGATAACAAATTTCTTTCTAAGTGACCAACCACAAACCTTAACTCCTCCATCCACCTACAATAAGAAATCTCTACAAACCCTCACAATAATCACGTACATTCCAATAACTTGCTGTAAATCATGGAAGAAATAAACCTTTTCATATACATCCTTCTCTAACTTTCATTTGTTTGTCTAAGGGAAATCGAAACTCATAATGTGGAAAGGGACCACAAAAGTGATATTTTAAGAGTAGAAGCATATTTCAAGCAACCTATTTTGTGGAAGATGAAACTCGACGATTTCCACGATCTTCACATCGTCTTTACGGATAGTGAAATAAAAAACACCATACAATTTTTCTTTTCAATAATACAATGTAATCTCCTATATACAATAATTAGTGAAAATGACTGCTTGGATGTTATTGGATGTTATAAGTAGAGATGTTTAGATTTTTTAAAAATAATTACAGATTTATTTTTCAAAAATATTTACAGATTAAGGAAATTGTTTTAAATTAATATTTTAATTGAAATCTTTTGTCAAATGGAAAGAATCTTTTATATAAAAAATATTTCCCTATTCCTCAACCGGAATATTAATTGTTTAGCAATATCTTTTAATTAATAAATTTAAGAATAATAAACTTTGCAATATCTTTTAACTAATAAATTTAAGAATAATAAATTTTTTTAAGTGCATTCAAAGAATGATTAAAGTTATAAAAAAAGAGAAAACTGAAGGAAGAATAATGGTCAATGAAAGACCGAAGGCTATTAAAATAAGTGGTAGGAAAAAACTGACAAACAAATAACCAATAATTCTCACTAGTGAGGACGAGGTATGTTTCCAATTTTTATCTACAATGATTCAATAAATGAATAACATAGCAACGTATGTACAACAAGGAATGCAAGATATAATGGTTGGAGGATCACCATCCACTAATATTATAGGTAAACAGTAATTCCATGTATCTAAAGAAGTAGCAAGAGCCATAAAATAATACTTAAACCTACCTTGATCATCAGCTTCTTCTGTTGTATATGTTCTTGCTAAAAGTGAATATGTTGACAACTTAAAACGTAGTTCAAATAAATTACACTATATTTGGAAAAAAACAAACCAAGTACCTGTTGAAATTCAATCAGTCCACTTGAGAATGCTAACAAAAGAGCATAGGAGGACTCCAAAGTACCCTTAATAGAATTCAAAGCAATCTCACGGCCTCGCCAACCTTTTTGTAACTTACATTCACATCGTGCCTTTTCATATAGCTAATAACATCATATGGGCACATGGAACCTTATCATTAACTCTGAAAAAAGACTTTGTACGCTCAGAAACAATCTGCTTGCCTATGATCATATCTAACAATATCGACAACACATTGGTAGGTGTTTGTGAATTTAAGGACCATCTACACCCCATTTTTCTTGTACACTAATGCACGTAGATGAACCACAGAACAAATCCTTACACCGAATATCAAATGACATATGATTGACCTAATTGTAATAAGTTCAAAACTATTATTAAGAGCAAGCAAATAAATAGATTTTTTCAATACATATTTGCTCCTAAAAAGTGAAGCTTCTTTAATGAAAATTTCAGATTGAGAGGATTCAAAAGCACGAAAGCATCATTACTCACTATTCAAATACACTGTATTTCTAGAAGTACCAGATGATATGATGTCAACAACTACACATATATCATTATGGGAGAATTTAGATAAAACTAACATAAGCCGCAAAGCATCATTATCTTCAACAATTCGAATAAGGAATCATCCCAGTAAACTCTCAAACGAGACACAAAGAGATTGGAAGACGAAAATAAAACTTACCTTGAATACAATCAATAAATTATTGGAATGAAGAATCTAATGGAATATAAGCCTTAACAACACAAAAATCATAATAACAGAAAGATTGAAACAGTTGATAGTTACTTGTTTGTTGAAAATACAGACTTTTCTTGAGATATTAATAAAATGAAGAGTATATCTAGAATATTAAAATGATATAATAATAATAAGATGATAATGAATAAAAGATGATTAAAATAATACAAAAATGATAACTAAAATCCTAATCATAATCACAAATTTTAATCCGAATTTAAAATAACAAAAAACAAATAAGATAATGAAAATATCTAAAGATATAAAAAATTAAAGATCGATTAATTTTGAATATTTTTGAAAAGTGGTTAAATCAAATCAAATCGGATATGAAACCATCAATTCAAATTTAAAAAATGTGAATCCATTAGGTCGAAATCTTAGTAATCTAAAAAGTTGTTATCCGACCATACCAAGGGCAATTTAGGGATTAAAAAAGTAAATGTCATGTGCTCAACACGCTTTTGCCAAAAATCTCATTATTTCCATTTTTTTGACAAAAATCAACAAGACGCTTCCGATTATGTTATTTCCTCCGATTTCTCTATAAAATACTCTAACATTTTGTCCATAGATCTATCAAAAATCAGGTAAAAAAATTATTATTTGAAAGGTGCCCTACAAAATTTATGAACTTCACTGCTAAAAAAATATTAAATTTCAAGATATAAGTATATGGGAATGATTAATATTCCCATACTCCCTCTTTTTTACTTATACAAAAAAAAAAATATATATTTTTTAAAAAATATATATTTTGGGTCATGTGGCACATTTTAATTCAATGCTGATTGAGCAGTCCAAGAGATGGGTACATTTTTTTTAATTTTTCTTGCAAAGTTAGTGGAGAAACTTCTATAACCTTTTTGTATTGATGTTTGGTCCATATGGAACATGGGATTCTAATTTTATAAATAATAAGAATGATACAATTTTACAGTTATAGCTATGCTCACTGCAGGAGCTCCTATAAAATACTTGAACCATGTTAAGATTTGTTTCATCTTCAAACATTCCAACCAAACAAAAATATATTTTTAGTTTAAGAATGTCGGTCTCGCAACTTCAAGGATGGGCTGAGAATGAAGCAAATAAATTGATAAAGAAGTATGATAGAAATGTTGATGGTGATCTCACTCAAGAAGAGCTACAATCTTTCCTCAACGACACTCGTAGTTCAACTTAACTCAACAATGAGATGATCATAAAAACTAACGACAATCTTGTACACAAGCTTAGTTCAAACACTCATATGAACCAGAAAAAGCAGTTGCGAGACAAAATTCAAAATTCATCAACAAAAGTTCTGGATAGAAAGCAATCTAATATTCCTCTTAGTCGAGAGAGGATAAAGGAGATTTTTAAATATCATGATAGCAACAAAGATGGTTTTTTCAGCATTCGGGAGTTAGCAAAAACTTTCGACTCTCTAGGCTCAGTTATTCCATTCTACAAAGCTCACTATGCTATGGCTTATGCAGATGCAGATAAAGATGGTCTTATCAGTGAGGCCGAACTTGACAAACTCATCGATTATACCAATAAAATCATCAAGAAGAAATGAAATGAGCTTGCACGACACATTCTCGCATATGTAACTAGAAGGAAAATATTGAATAAATAACTATTTAAAAATAACATAAAAGAGATGTATGTTGGAATTAGAAATCTCATCTTTTATTATTAATACTAATTTCTTATGGTTCATTTTTAGGGGTATTTAAATGACCCGATAATTGTAGGACTACCCAACCCAAATTGTAAGGGTTGGATTGGGTTAGTTTTGTTTTTTGTTGGATTAAATTAAATTTTCTCTATTTTTCTCAAGTTTAAGTTGGGACTCGAGTTGAATTAAAAGAAAAAATTAGGTTGACCCAACCCAACCGGAATTACATATAATTAATATATATATATATATATATATTCCTTTTAGGATTAATGAATTTGTGAGTTTTTAATGTTTTTCTTTTAGTAATATTTGTCTTTGTTTAAAGTTTGTAATAGATTTCATTAATATTTGATATTTAACACTTGAGTCTTCCCAAATTTTTATTATTAAATATATGTTGTAGATAAATTTAAGTATTTTAAATTAATAAGAAAAAGTAATACCCGACAACACAACCCAACCCAAAATTTAAGGATTGGGATTTGAGTTGGAGACCCGTCTTTCATGTTGCCTTTCAAATTGGTCCAAAAAAATCTCACAACCTTACCCAACCCAAGTACACTCTTATTCATTTGTCCTTGTTAACAATTAATAAACACATAACAATTATTACATATATGTCCATAATCTAAATATAAGCTCAAATTAAACCAAAAGTTAAAATTTGATACCTAGATTCTCAAACTTATACATGTATACAAATATCTACCTTTAACATTTAAAATATGATGCATTGATTACAATGTATATTTAAAAACATCGTTCAGTGTAAAACCATTATTCCAATAATCAACAAAATCTTCCTTTTTTATATATATAAAAAATCATTTTTAAATAATAAATGAACCGTATAAGATTTGTACCTTTCATCTCAAAAAGAGAACTACATGTCGATTTGTACCTTTCATCTCAAAAAGAGAACTACATGTCAATTACCGTGAAACTATGCTCACTTTGACAAAATCTTTTTTCTCCATCCTCATCATCAATTATTAATACTTATCTAATTAAAAGGACAAATATACCCTAACACGAATGTGAATGACTTTTAATTTTTTTTTTCAAGTATATAGTTTATTAGGAGTATTGATACATGAGTGTGTATATAACCCGTGTATATATATTATTTTTTAAAAAAAATAAATAAATAAATAAAAGCTCTTCGAGATGAGGTATATATTATAGTTGACTCACGAGACCATCAAATAGAACTCGAAAGAAAATGTAGTATTTTTATTTATTATTTAACTAAAGAACCACAAGTATTATAATAATAATAAAAAAAGGGATCGAGCAAAAGAAAATATCCATCAAATGTATTCATCTAAATAATAATAATAAAATAAAAGACGGTAACTATTGGGGAATTTTGCCACCATGTTCATGGTGTAAGCAAATTCCTTCTACAATCAGAAAGGCACGAGGAAAATGTACAACCATTTTATTTGTACAAACAAGCAAACAGAAATGGGAATTTATTCACATTTCAAGGATTGTTCCTTACTTTCTTCCTCAGGGAAATAAATACATATCTTATGGAGCTTAATTATTTATCTATGAATTTAAACTACATACTTACAAAAGCTAAACTCTTGGTGGATGATAACATCAGACTATACAATAATATTATATCCAGTATGTAACACAAAAATTTCGACTCAGCAGATATCAGTATAAAATATGAACTGATTCTGCAGATGATTTTTTTATGGGAAACAATGGGTAATCAGCAATGGATCCAGAAGTTTAATAATCTCTACCAATGAATTTAGCTAAGAACACCCACCTGGAGCAAGTTATACCAACAAGATGTTGGAGAATATCAGAGAAATTCTAAAACTTCTACAGATGATATAACGTAGAATTTGTAAATCAAAATCTACTAACCGAGCACATTTGATGCCCAAATTCAAGGATCTCCAATGTAACAGGAATCTTCTAGGCAGGCAACTTTAAAAATCCACCAAAGAAGGTGGTAGTTTCCAGTAATTCCATGAATTGAAGTCCTCCTGAGAAAATAACCAATGAATTGGTTCGATAAAAGTATTTCAAGAATTAGTTGAAGTTCAGTTTAGAGCTTATGAAACCTGCTCGGACGAGGTCATGGGGGGAAACATGCCATTGACAAGAGTGTGAAGTGAAGTATAAGATTTTGTGTCGACACGACGGTTTACAACCACCTCCCCCTACAAGCATGAACATTTTGACGAATTTTATTGCAACCAAATGGTACAATATTATGTTGTTTTTCAAGTCATATTCATGAATCCTCCTCAAATTATCACCTTGGGATTAATAATGAAGATTTTTCCTTTTGGAATTCCAACTTTAAGGTAGCTAAATTCATCCGTGTCCCTGTTTCCAAACCCAGCATAAAATGGATTGCAATCTGGAGGAAATAGTTCTCGAATTCTCTATGTTACAAAAAGCAGACTATGAGCCATCTTATTTAGAATCCATGTAAACAAATGATATTCTAAACTTCTAATTTGAGCGATTTTGTCAAGAAAAAAGCTTAAAATCCAATCCAAGAAATAAAACATTTCGAACAGTCATCATCGAAACGGCGGAGCTCATCACAGTATGAGAATGAAGGATGTAAAATTTGTATAAATTTAAATATCAACAAGGATGGGAGGAAAACTAACCTCCAAGCAGGCAATCTTGAACTCATGAGGAGCCCGCCGAATAACTGCGAAGGAGGAAATGAGCTCAAAGGTATTATTCACAAATTCAAGCAGCCCATATATATATTTTTTAATTATCACATTATTGAGAACCTTTGTCTTTAAATTATGTTTACAACCCATCCTCTACAAATATCTAGGAAGGCTTCACCCACCCCAAAGCTAGATGTAGGAGATGGGTTTTCGACCAGAAGGCTTGATCCTGTCTCTTATACACATCTAGATGTGTATAAGAGACAGGGAAAAAGGCTATGCAGAGTATGGATGCAAATGCAGGAGACACTTAAAAGGCTAAAGGGTTCACACGACTCTGCTAAAGTATGCATTTCAAGGGAAAAACATGCTGCATCAAACTACCCAGTACTGCAATTCCTAGTTTAAATATATACACCAAATCTAAGAATACAATAAATAGCCAGAACTTTCTCCAGAACATCTAGCAACTTACTAAAATTAGACTGAAAAGAAAGAAGTATCGGATAGTAATTCTCAAAGCATATTTTTTCACGTAATTTCTAACAAAAAGACAAGGGCTAAAAGGCAGTAACCTTCACGATATAGTGAAGGGAAAAGCCCATCAGGGGAGATAACAACAGGCCCCTCTGGCAAAGCCTTCCCATCCTACATTGATAAAAACCAGGTAAAGATCAATCATGGATATTAAGTCAAGAATTTAAGCTCTAAATAATTACTGAATACATTACCTGCTTAAGGTTGAAAAGAAACTGGCGGGTGTGATAGGCTTGAGAAATTGATCGTGCACTAAGAAAAAGCAATTGGTACCCATTTTCCTGAAAATATAAAAATGAAATAAATCAAATAAAATTGAGTTCATTGCATCATCGTTCATCACAGAGTTTGAGATAAAACATACCTTAATAGCAGAAAATAAATTTGTGACACCTGTTTGTGACCAATCCATTCCAACAAAGGGCATGAATTGACCCAGAACATCCGATCTAAGAAAGTGACAGAAGAGGAAAAAGTAAAGAAAGTGAACAAGAGTGAGAGAGGGGGAAAAAAGAAAAAGGAAAAAAGTAAATATTTAGTTAAGCATCCGTTTGATTAACCCTTTTTCGTTTTGGGTTTTTAAAAATTAAGTTTATAAACATTACCTCCACCTATAAGTTTCTTTGTTTTATTATCCACTTTCTACCCATGTTTTCAAAACCTATGCCAAGTTTTGAAAACTAAAAGAGGCAGATTTCAAAAGCTTGGTTTTTTTTTTTTTTTTTAGAATTTGACTAAGAATTCAAATGCATCTTTAAGATGGAAACCATGGTATGGAACTTGGGAGGAAATAACATGAATTTTAAAAGCAAAAAACTAAGGTTTAAGTGCTACATGTTTAGTTCACAAAGGTTTAGTTTCCATAGCTGAAGAATTAATGAGGCATCTTCCCCATCCTAACCCTAATTAAATTTTTCCCACAACTGAATCACAAAGTGAATAATTGAAGAACAACTCTTGTCTATAAGGAACTTGATTGCATATTTTTTTGGGCGGGGGTGTTGGGTGGGGGATAAGTGACAAACTTCCAATATCAAAGAGGATGTTAATTGGATGGTAGAAGCCAGAATATGTTACTAATGACTCGTCCAAGTGCAATATTTTCATTCTGAAAAAGGATTAGAAAGGGGCCAACAACTGGAGTAAACAATACCAAATAAGAGTTCTCTTTCTCTACATAAATAAAACCATGCTGAAAATCAGATGCATTCAAAATCATCAGGATGAAATACCATACTTTGTTATTGTCCCATCCACATCTGATATCACTATGCGCGTATTCCATTTCCATAAATAAATCCTAGCATCAACCTGTTGAGAAACATATTCAGTCAGAGATGCAAAAATGAAAGGAAACAAATAAATAAAGAAGACAGGGATGGCCAAAAGAAAAAAAAAAAAAATCCTCTGACCTGCTGTTTCCCCAGCACTGCAGTGTAAAATGTGAAAGTTATTGTGTTTCCCCCTTCCTTGAGATTTAAGGATGCCAGCTGCTCAGACGTCGGCGAGAGGGATTTAACCATCTGTTTCTCTACCTTGTGCTTAAAGATGCTTGCTTCTCCATCTATTCCAATGTTCCTATCTGAAGCCTTCTTAATATCAAAATCTATGTAACCATCAACAGCTGATTCGCTTCCTTTCCTAGAATTAGATCTTTTGAAAGAGAAAGGCCAAAGTTTCCAATTTCCGACAGGGTCAACGGTTGCTTTTACAGGACTACCTGTAAAAGTTTTCTCAACAGGGTCAAGAGCTATAATGTGTTTCAAAAAGGATATACATTCATGTTCTCAATAATAATGATCCTCAATTACATAGAGCAACCTCACTCCATAAGGAATAACTGCCAACTTTTAAGCCTGGTACCCTACAGTTTACTGTTCAAGGATTTTTTGCATCAATTTTGAATAAATCAAGTGCTTCTTGTTTCTTACTAAAAAGAACAAGAATTTACCTCTAAAGGAGTCTAACAGAAAAAAAAAAATTGTTCTCAAAGATGAATGGTGTGAAGATTAATTAATCACAAAAAAAAGGAAGCCATATATTATTCTTAAAAGACACACAGGATATCCTAAAATCAGTTATGAATTTGTTAAGACAGTAAGTACTCAAAGTTAAATCAGTAAGTACTCGAAGTTAAATTTTACAGTATATTCAAATTCTCTTACCCGCTCTAGAGTTGGGAATAATACTTTTAAGTTCTTCTGAAACCAAGAATTCTCCGGATTTTGACCGCTCCTCTGCCACTTTCTCTTTTCCATCATCACCAGACTTGGAGCTTGCATTATCTTTACAGAATTCCATCCACTTCAACGATTTGGAATTTGAGTCCACAGAATGGCTTAAACGATGATTGATCTTACAGGCAATTGGATTATCAATAACAGCCTGCATATTGGGTAGTGATGCTGCCAGACGCTCAACTTCTTTATTAGAAATTGGATGACTTGGAGGAATTGTGATGGGACTTGCAATCCCCTGATTGAAGATCTCGTGACTATCTAGAGAAAGAGAACTGTCTGTCACATAACTTCTATTTACAAATCTATCCTCTTCATCAATGCTACTTGGATATACTAATGGATAATCTTCTTTATCATTGAAACGTTGCCTTTCTGACTCTATATTCCCATTTACCTCAGTTTTTGAAACATCAATATCACTGAAAAGGAATTGTTCATCATCTGAATTCGTTGATGGCATTATCTGACTTTCTTTTGTTATGATTCTATTACCAATAGAACTCAAAGAATTTTGGAACTTGCCGGTGACACTTCCAGTTCCATCTACACTTTTATCATCTTGAAAATCTGAGCTGAAACTTAAACCCATGCTATCAGACTTCAATTCTTTAACAGAACCAGGCATTTCTTCTGTGGACACTATTTGAGTATAGGAAGCTTCGAGTGTCGGTGTTTTTTCTTGGTCCATTGTGTTGCCTTCATAGACAGAACTATTACAATGATCTACTTGTTGAGAATAGTTCACAAGGACTTCGACTTTTTCAGTCTCAATTTCAAAATCTCCTCCTACCGCACTAGAATCTGTATCCTGATTAAAAAGAATTTATATATCAGTGCTAATAAAAAAGATTCGGCATTAATGGAAAAAAAAAAAATCAGTGAACCTTCTAACCTTAAGAGATCAAGGCAGCTTCTTAGTATCAGTAAAAAATGCTAGAACTAGGCTTTGAATTTAACAATCCTACATTCCTAAATGGTACATAACTGTGAATGAGTTTTGTTCATGTCAGAATAAAGCTTACCTCAGGATGAACTTCAGCTGTCAAGTGCAATCCCTCAGTTCGATCATCAACGATCCCAGATCCTCCATTGGCCAGGTGGGAGACTTCATCAGTCAGTACCCTTGAATCATCCCTTATCAACATTAAGCTATTGGAAGTTTCATAGAACATTAAGGATTGCACTACATCGGATTCACTCTTGTCTTCGGACATGTTGAATACTTGAGAAGCAATATTTGTTTCATCGGGTAAGTGGTGTCCAATAAAGTTCTCTCCATAATTTGAATCGTGGTCCATTAGCATTGAAATTTGGGACTTGGAATCTGCATTTTCAGAGATGGTTCCCATCGAATGCACAGTATCTTCAGCATTCTGTATGATATCTCTTGGTGCATATTTCACTTCATATGTCCCGTCAAAAACCTTTCCCCCTATAATGGAAGTTGCAACCACTTCATCCTTGATGTTTAAACTTGACATTTCTCTAGTTACCTCAATAGACATCTCAAGCTTTTCTGATTCCAATTGAGAGCCAGTTGTTATGTGCTCACTGCAGGTATTATCACAATCTTCATCAAGACTATCTCCCACGTTACCTTCTACAGTTGATGTCATGTGGCTTTTGTCATCATCTCTCCTCAATTTTTCCTCATCCTTGCCATCTGAAGTGTCAATGGAAGAAAACTTGGAAGAATCTGATTTCTCAAGCTTTTGCGCATGAAGATTGGTAGACCACCTAACCTCTAAAAGATCAGCTGCAATCTCAGCACGTTCTAGTGAGTCTACCCTTGCAACAGATGTATCCTTATGATGATCTTCTTTCATTGATTTACGACCCCATACAAATCCAAGTATCTGTCGCCGGGAGGTAGTATTTGTCACTATCTTCCCTTTATCATTACTTTTCTCAATCCCATCTATTGAACTCCTTGTATCACAGTTGCAACTTTTTGAACTAAGGATCCTCCTACCATCCAGTTCCTGCAGCAATTTCCCATCAGCTTCATCGCCTGAAGATGAAGGATATAATCCAGATTCTCCTTCAACATCAACTTCCCTCAAAAAATAAGCTTCTCCTTTATGATCCAAATACATCTGGAAATTAGCTTCAACCCCATTTACAACTATGCTGACCACCTTCTCCTTTGTCTTCAAAACACCTTGAAATTTCCCAAACCGTACATACCAAGGCGATGATTTAAAACTACCATCCTGCTGTTCGACCACAACAATGTCCACAGCTCCACCAAAAGGATGAAATGGCCCAGAAACGGTATAAACACCCTTTGAAATGTAGCTACCTAGTATCCCCACTGCGTTCATGGTCCAATATTGTGATTCCTGAGATCACTCGGATCACAAATCTCAAAATTTGGCCCTCATATAATAACCTGTAGAAGTCCCCCAATAAAATCGTGCGTCCAGTGTTCAAGCTCAATATCCCCAATCATATATCTCCAAAACTCTTAAAACTAAAGAGAAACTAAACTACACACGAAACTAACCCAGATCACAAATTTTCAATTCTACGATCTCAAGAACAAGCGGAATCAACCGATTCAACCAATCAATCAATCGATTTAATCTCCAGTGTCTCACTTACAACAATTATTACACGAAACTCAGATGATAAACCACGGAGATAATCAATGTTGAAACAGTCAACCAATTCAAATCAAAGAAAGAACCTAACGACAATATTGATGGTGAGTAATCAACAACCTGAAGACGCCATTAATCTCAGAGAGAGCGAGTCACCATAATTGTAAGCCTGGTTGATAGGCAACCGCAACTCGCTTAAGAAAGAACCGCGAAGAAAATACGCCGTTGGCATAATCAAAGCATATTCGCTTTTAATTATTCGAATGTTCCTCCGCCATAATCCAATTCCGAATCTGCAGAGCAAGAACAGCACGTGATGTGCGAAACGTCAAAACCTTCTTCTTTGCAGAATTAAGGATCGAAATTTGAGAAGTCTATTAAAATTAAAAAGTTTAAAATTAATGGTCTTTTTGTTGTTCTCTTTTTTTTTTTTTTTAGTAATTGTTGATATTAATATTAGTAAGTAAATTTTATCCATATTTTTTATATCAAAGAGTTAAATTATTTTCTCATATTTAAAGAAAAACAAAAAAAAAATTAAGCATAGACGAGTAACCACACAACATTACGACCAACACTAAGGGGTCGTTTGGTTAGAGGGAAAAGAGGATGGGAATGGGAATGGGTTTACATGTTTGGTTTGTGGGATTTGTTTATTTATCTTGGAAAAGGCAATTCCTAGGTATCTTTTACCCACACAAATGAAGGAATTGTATACCCATTGAGAAGTGTGGGTTTTCATTTCTTCTTCCGCTTCCTACCACGATTTTCCTTCCTTCTAACCGTGAAATCGTATAGCATTTTGTTACTCAGCGATTGTGTGGCATTTGGTAAGCGATCGTGTCGCATTTGGTAAGCGATCGTATAGCATTTGGTAGGTGATCGTATATCATTGGGTAGGCGATCGTATAGTATTTTGTTACTCAACGATCGTGTAGCATTTGATAAGCGATCGTGTAGCATTTAGTAAGCGATCGTATAGCATTGAGTAGCGATCGTATAGCATTTTGTTACCAGTGATTGTGTAGCTGAGCTCAGCGATCGTGTAACATTTGGTAAGCGATCATATAACATTTGGTAGGCGATCATATAGCATTGGGCAGGCGATCGTATAGCATTTTGTTACTCAGTGATCATGTAACAGAGCTCAGCGATCGTGTAGATAATTTAAGCGATCGTATAGTATTTTGTAAATGATCGTGTAGCGGAGCTCAGGGATCGTGTAGATAATTTAAGCGATCGTGTCGTATTTTGTAAACGATCGTATAGTATTTTGTAAACGATTGTTTGGACTTGTTTTCACAATCTCAATTTTTTTTTTTTTTTTTAATTTTCACCTACTATTCCCAGACATTATTTTCCTATGCACAACCAAACATAGTCATCCTTGATTCCCAGAAATTTTATTCCCAGACATATAATTCTCAGACATCCTTAATTCCTGGGCATTGAGAAAATCTCAATCCAAACAGCCCCTAAGGGATGTTTGGAACAAAATTTTGGTTATTACAATCCTAAGTTATTATAGTTGGGTTATAATAGTTTTTGTTTTTGGTGTAAATTATTTTAGTTTGAGTTTAAATAGTATGTGTTTAAGATGTAAACTATTTTACTTTAAGAAGAAAATAGTAAATACCATAGCAAAGAATAAAAAAAAAATGATGAATATAAAATAGTAAAAACTATAGTAAATAGTAAGTACTATAGCAAATGGGATTTTAAAATAGTGTTGAATATAGTTAATTAGAGAATACAAAATAGTATTTACTGTAACAAGAGCTGATTATTATAATCTTAGGGTAGTCCTTACCACAAATCCACCCTAAGACTCTTAAACAAGTCGAAATGGAAGAATACTATCTGAAAAAATCTTTTAGATAAAAAAGAATAATCTTGAGAGAATGCAAAAGTTATAATGGCATGAGCAGATTTTTTTCACCTCTTAATAGATGTGACAAAAATATACAATATTGATAGTGCAAATGACAAAAGTAATGTCTTTGAGAAGGATCAATTTGCCAAGGACAACTCCTCTCTATTGATATATAAAATGGTCTATAGTATATAGATAAGACTGGGTACTTTATTCTGGGGACACTATCGAATGTGACTCACTTTTTAGATGTTACAATTGTTGTAAAGTACTACAAACGAAGTGATCCTAATTTGTTCATGTGGAGACATGTGGATAGGGGTGTCCTATGCAAAGAGTTCGTATAAGATCGGACCAAGAAATAAAATAATTCTTACTTTATAATGTTGTTTACTATTTAAGACTAACTATTTCAAAACGATGACCTAGGTAACTTGACCTTAATCCCGAGCTAACTATGAGCTCCTGTTTATTCGGGATTATCCTTAGATTTATGTGGGTGAGAGTTGGCTCAACAGCGCCGGCTCAATAAGCTTCCCATTTCAGGGGTAAGACTAGTTAGAAAGTTTGGGACATAGGGTGCAAGATGTAATGTACTCCTACCTGCTTTTAGGGATAATAGAGAGGTTGTTCCCTCAAGTGCTGACTCTGGGTCTTAAACAAGGGGCCCCACTCTCTCACTGGCTCGGGAGAGACTCGATCCAATTGTTCATTAGAGGATCAATGGGACTTAAGGAATATGATGTAATCTCGAGAATAAAAAAAACCTTGACTCATCCATTATTACGAACAACCTGTAAAGGGTTGACTTACTGATTATGGTTATATCGAGTGGACATAATTATATCTACAATGGGGAGAGTGCAACTACTGGACTTTAGTGAAGTGACCTGGTAGTCAACGAATGTTGGTTAATTCGGGTTAAAGAATTTAGCTGGTTAATCTCGGATCGTTGGAGTTCATGATCTGTAGGTCCATTAGGTCCCCCTACTAGCTCACAAACGGATTAAAACTTAGAATAGCGTTATGAGAGAATTTGAAATATTTAAATTCATATTAAAGGAATCAGTAATTATATACGATATAATTACACATTTAATTAATGAATTGAACGGAATTGGAGAATTGAGTAATATTTAAATTTGATTTAAATATTAAATTACATGAATAGAGATTCATGTTAGAGAATTGGTGTTTTGATAATTTAATATTGGATATTAAATTAATTAAATTGCTTAATAAAATTAATTGTTTGAATTAATTTTATTTAAAATTAAAAATTTAGAGTTTATGAAAATTCAAATAATAAAAATCAATTTTAATTTTAATTTTTAGAAATTTAATTTAAAATATAAAGAAATTAATTTAATTTGTGAGTGGGTTTATCCCACTTTTAACTTGCAAGCTCAATCCACAAATTTTTAGGAGGTTACCCAACACAGGATTGCTCCAAGCTAAACATGTTTAATTTTGGAGTTTTTATGATTAAGCTACCGAAAAAGAAGGTGCACCTTTTGGTATAGGTAGTAACTTTCAATTCTTTTAATCTTTTCTTAACCATACTTTCATGTCCTTAGGATCCCTCTCATTCAGATGTGATATCAGTTCATTCATGTACCCCTCCTGAACTCGAGTCATTACATAAATAGTCTGTAGTAGATGGATAAGGTTGGATACCTTATCCTTGTGACACTATGAATATGATTCGTTTTGTAGATGTTACAATTGTTGTAAAGTGCTACAAATGATCTGATCCTGATCATTCGTGTGGAAGCATGTGAGCGATGGTATTCTATACAAAGGAGTTTGTATAAGACCGGACCACGAAATGACTAGTCTCATTATATAACGCCTTTCATAATTGAGACTTACATTTCATCAGGATGACCATAGGTAACATAACCTCAATCTTAAGTGGGTTGTGAACTCCTGTGAAACCCGGATTTCCATTTTTCCTACTTAAGCAGGTAATTAAGGGAATTAACTAAGTGAAAGTTAAGTCCTATATTGAAGAAAAGGAAATTTCTAAGTGTTGAAAAGATTTTCCTTGAGTAGTTTTGGAGTAAGTTTTAATTGGTGAAATTTGGCTAAGTGTAAAGTCAAAAGGAACCAAGTGTGTGGTGTTAGGGAACATTAAAACGCATGAGATGAGGCTAAGTATAGTATGAAGCTAAAGGCAACCATGTATGAACTTGTGAGGTTGAACACATGATTGGTCGAAGCATTGGCAAGAGGCATTGCCTAAGTTGCTCATGCATTGAGTTTGTGTGAGCGAGAGCGGAGAGAGCGAGATGTTGAGTGCAAGGCGCTAGGCAGACGATCATATAGCAAATTACTAGTGCTACACGATGAAGTAGGCAATCATGTAGCAAGTGTGCGGACCTCAGCGATGTGCTAGGCGATCGTGAAGATGCATGCGGCGTTAAACAATGAGAAGTGACGCACTAGACGATTGGGCTATACGATAGGAAAAGACAATACACGATCAGTGTAAGCGCTAGACGATAAATGTGGAAGTTGGACAATAGCGCTAGATGATAGCACTATATGATGACGCTATATGATAAGTGGATGCATTAGATAATAAGGCGTCGGTGCTACACGATGGAGGTTAACGATGGGCATGGTAGCTAAGCGATAGGCTATGCACGAGATCTCTGAGAGCAAGATCTTTTACTAAATGATTGAGCTACATGATGGGGCGTTGATGCTATGCGATGGATGCAGACACTAGATGATTACAGCGAGAGACTCATTAAGCGGTGGAGCTAAGCGATGATGTGCAAGAGCTGCACGATGGACTAAATGATGGAGCGGTGCTGAGGCTTGCATTAACACAAGGCTAATGAGCTCACTTGGACAAATGGCTATACCGAGAGGTGGTTGAACTTGAGTTAGTAAAAGCTGGACGAATAAAGTTTCATGCAAAGGAAGTCTTATGCATGAGGAAGATAACTCAACTAGGTATGTGGCATGAGAGTAGGTGAATTTCAAAGGAGTAGGTGGTGGCAAAACATGGTACAAACACTCCAAAGTAGGAGGTGTCTTGCATTGAGACTTGGTAAAGATGATAAGGATTGTTTCCTTTGGCCTATAAATACCACCACGAGATGTCTCTTCAATTCGTAAGTCAAATCCTCTTCAAAGAACGTAAGGAAAAGTGTTAGAATATGGATTTTAAGGAGACCATGCGTTGATCATGAAGGGCATGCGTTGGTCATGAAGTTCCAAAAGAAGGAGATGTTGGCGGACAGTGAAATTTGGAAGTAACCTCAACTTAAGACGAGGATTTCTCCCAGAATACTCGTGCATTTAGAGTGATTCCAAAGACACCCAAAAGCTCTGAGAGTCTATTTTCAGGGTTTCGAAGAAGAAGCTCCAAGGAATCGGACTGAAGAGTGAAGAAAATACAGAAGACTCGAGCTGTCGGGTAAGCTTGGGTCAGTCTTGATTTTTTGATGATTCTGGACAAACCACGAGAAGTTTTGAGCTAATATTTTAAGATAAACTTTCTGAGACATTTTAGAGCATGTTTGTAGAAGGAAGTATCTCGAGATAAGGCTTAGAACTATGAGTAATTTGAGCTTTAAGTTGAATTTGGATCTTAGGATTCAAAAGGGAGCCCGAGGTGATTAAGGAACTTCTAGAAAGGAACATTCCTACCTTTCCAAGGTGAGTGGTAATTTTCTTTAAGTCTTAAAGTATATCTTTCAGAGTAAAGTGTATATGCTTATGTTATGAATGAGTAAATTAGCATGAGAGTGAGATTATGTGATCAGGATGGTCAGAGAGTCAATAGACCTAGTTCCTAAGCCAAAATGGAACCTCACGGAATGGTCAGGGGACCGAGAGGTCTAGTTCTTGAGCCTGTAGGAGGAACCTCGAATGGGATGGTCAGAGGGTCGATGGGCCTAGCTTCTGAGTCCATGAGTGAGAAGCTATGTACACATAGGGAACAAAGAGAAATGCAAGAGAGTAAGCATTTCGGATTAGTAATAGTTAACTATCTACCGTGCGTGTAGATAGAAGTTGAGACTAGACTCATTCCAAGATGAGGTTTGAGTACTAACCTCATATTTATGATATGCTTGTTATTTATGAGTTGAAATAGACTCTAGAAGTTGTTTACCACTCATTGAGCTTTGTGAAGCTCATTCTATTATTTCATGTTTTTCTTCCCAGATAGCGAAAGGTGAGAAGTTTCAGGGTGCTGCTAAGGTCAAGGTCTACCATAAGCAACAGTCACACTTTCGGGGTTTTAAGAGCTGTTGTTGTAAACTTTGAAGTTAAGTCTTAGAGTTATTAAACATTACATTGTGGTAATAAAATGGGCCTACTTAATTAGTTATTGTTTATCTCTTTGACTTAAATTTTACTGAGAGTAAAAAGGTTCAAATGGGCAATAGGTATCACAAAAGGGTGGTATCTGCGGTCCCTCACACCTCTCCTCGGGCTCAGGAGGCAGGCTCGGGGCGGGGTGTGAAAACTTTTGCCTATGAAGGCGGTTCTTTGATAGGCTCGGGGCGGGGTGTGAAAACTTTTGCCTATGAAGGCGGTTCTTTGATTTGTATGGATGAGAATGGCTAGATCACTAACTCAATAAGCCTACTATTTTGGAGATTCGTCTGGCTGGAGAGTTGGGAACATAACTACACAAGATGGAATCACTCCTTCCCCAACGTCGGAGTAAGTAGATAAATTGCTCCCTTAATGGCTGATTCCGGGGCTTGAACAATGTGTGTCACACCCTTTTCTGGCCCGATAGGGGTTTGGTCATGGTTGGAATATGATTTATGGTTCATTAGAGGGATCAGTGGTACTTAAGGAGTTAGATGTAACTACAAAAGTAAAAAAGTAATTTTTTTCTAGTTGTACTTATGAGCAATTTGTGAAGGGTCATCGCTCTATTAAATGGTTATATCTAATAGACACAAGAAATATAATTGCAGTGTGAAGAGTGCAGTTGTCGGTCTTTAGTAGAGTGTCTGACAGTTAATGAATGTTGAATAATTTAATTAAAGGAATTTAATTAATTATTCAAGTACTATTGGAGCTATAAGCTACAGGTCCATGAGGTTCCCTCTGTAGCTCAATATGGATTAAATGAAAATCAATTTTGGATTAATTTGAATTGTTCAAATTAATTGAGAAAATTAATTATATGTGATATAACTAATTTATTTAATTATATACGATATAATTTACTATAATGTATATGATACATTATAATATAAAGTTTTGAGAAGAAATAAATATTTGAATATGATTAATATTAATTATCTAAATTATTGTTCATATAATTGAATTTTAAATTAGATTTATATTAAATACCATTATTAAGAGAAGTAAAACTCTAGATTATATTGTATGTGATACAATATTAAACCATAGGTTATATATTTTATGTCATGTAACCTATAGTTATATATATATATATAATAGTTTTATTTAAATTAAAATTAACTTATTTTTAATCTAATTTTAATTTTTTGAATTAATGGGAGGGAAATACTTCCCTCCCTAATTTCTCTCAACTCACCACATGTGAGGAAGGTGGTTATAGGATTTGCGTATTCTTCACAAAATTGGATGTCCAGAGATGACAAAAAATTCTCTGCAAGAAATCTCTAAAAAGAACAGACCTTCCCTCTCAACTCCTCTCAAATTTTTTTCCTCACTCCCAAAATACAAAGAGCCAACACAACTCCTTGGATTCTCATCCCAATAGAGAATACATGAGGTTTTGATTGGTGGTGACTAATTAGGTTTCGAGTACATTGTTGTTCATGATCGATTCTGGAGAAAAGGAATTACGTGAAGAAGGTTACTCGGTAAGTTCCTAATTTCCTTATCTCTATTTACAAATGCATGCTGCAAATTTTGATTTAATGCATTTTTTTTTGGTTTCTATAAAATTAGATGTTATGTAAAAATTGGATTTTGGGACTGATCCCCACTTCTGCACAAAACCTTCACCGGTTTTCTTCAATAGGTATCTAAGATGGAGTGTTATATATATATATATATATATATATATCACAAAAATTGATGCCCAATGCTTAGTGTCCTAAAAGCCATTTTTCACTCTTCTATCTCTCCATGTGTCATTCTTCATGTTCTTTATGTGTCTTATAATTATTCATGTTTAGTGTCCATGTAGGACCACATCCTAGTTACCAAATGATTTATAAATAGTAGCATTCTGTGGAATTTAAAAGAGTACACACATTAGTGAGAAATTTTCATAAATTTCATATTTTTCTTTTATAATTTCCTTTAATTATTCTATTTTAATATTATATTTTCTCCATATTTGTGTTGGGGTTGATGCCTTAAAGTCTCGTGTCCTGTAGTTTGTAAACAGTTTGTACGAAAACGCTTGTGTTGTATAATATATGATATTTACTTCACATCTTGTTTTTGCTCAATTGTATGTTTTCTTTGTTTTAACATTAACCAATAAACATAAAATCTCTGGTTATCTGTATGTAACTTAAGATGTATGTGGTGACATACAAGTGGATCATGTCGTGAGTGATAACCAAAATGGTTTGTAGTATATGGCTATAGGAGGGAAACCTTATCTTGGTAACGCTACAGATGCGGCCCGCTTTGTGGAATGGTCACAAGTGTTGTGACTTGTCACAGATGGTCTGATTTTGATCATTTGTGTAGGGGACATGCGAGTGGGGGCGTACTTACAAAGAGTTTGTATAAGACCTAACCACGAAGTGTTAGTGTCTCGTTATATAACAACATTCATGACAAAGACTTCACTTCACTAGGATGACCATAGGTAACATAACCTTAATCCTGAGTGAGTTGGGAACTTCTACCATTGAGGGTGGTCCTTTGATTTGTATGGGTACGAGTAGCCAGGTCGCCGATTCAAACCTACCATTTTGGGGATTCGTCTGATTTGGGAGCTGGGAACTCAGCTACATAAGATGGAATTCACTCCTTCCCCGAGGCAGGGGCAAGTAGATAGATAGCTCCCTTAAAGGTTGATTCCAGGGCTTGAACGATGTGGCGCCACACACCTCTCTTGGCCCAGAGGTGTTCACACATAGTTGGACTATGTTATATTATTCATTAGAGAAATCACTGGTACTTAAGGAGTGAAATGTAACTACAAGAGAAAAACGGTAAATTGACCCAGCTATACTTACGAGCATCTGTGAAGGGTCATCGTACTCATGATTGGTTATATCCAATGGACACAGAAATATATCTGTGGTAAGAAGAGTTCAGCTGTTGGTCTTTAGTGGAATGCCTGGCAGTTAATGGATGGTGGATCTCATGGCTAAAGAGTTTAGTCAACTATTCATGTACCGTTGGAGCTTTGAGCAACAGGTCCATAAGGTCCCTTAGGTAGCTTGGATAAATTCGAGAATTAGTTTTTGGGTCAGTTTGAAATATTCAAATTGACAAAAAGGAGTTTGATTATATATGTTATAATTGAACTGGTTAATTATATATGATATAATTGGCTAAATGTATGAGATACATTACTTTGGAGGAAATTATATATAAATATGAATTATATCAAGTGGAGAAGAAATTACTATAGTAAATATGTGATATCAAACTATAGGGTAAGAATATATAATATGATTATATTCATTTATTAATAAATTGGTTAATTATGAGATAATTGGTTGAAATATTCTCCTCAATCGTGCGTTAGTGTGAAATTCAGTATTCGATTATTGTAACTAAAGAATAAAATGAATTTTTTTTTCATTTTGCAAATAGTTCGAAAAATCGCAATCGGTGTGAAAACATCTTGATTGCTTAGCTGAGAGTCTATACGATAGAGCTTCATCGTTTAAATGATCGCACACCCGCGTCTAAACGATCGCTTAGCGTGTCGTGTTTTTCTAAACGATCATTTACCTATTACTAGAGATCGCTTAGTAAAACCTACACGATCATTTAGCTTTATTTAAACGATCAACATCCCCGCTATACGATAGCATTCTCTCCCACTTGCTTATTGTCTACATGATCAGCCCAT